>NC_090883.1:38388166-38408166 GCF_036669925.1 Montipora capricornis
GAGTGAAGAGATGTAATTGATCATGTACATGTATTTGAAGCAGTTCTAAAGGAGTTTTGAAAGTAATTTCCCAAGGCATTCATTTTGCTTGGCTGGCTTAGCAATGAGGAGTGAAACCAAAACCAATCATTACTTGTATGCTTGCAGTTCCTGGGGTATAAATAAGCAAGTTATGCATCATTGCATCAAATTTTAATTATGTGAACTTTAGGAGGTGGTGGATCTGTATTGGAGTAATGAATTCTTTGGTTATGACATGGGTATAATGTTGTCATTGGTCAACTTGTTTTAACCTACATGTAGGTCAATTTGGAGCAGGTTCAAATCACAAGTCACAGGTCATTGTTTTTAATTACCAATACAGAAACCCTAAACCCTAACCCTAACCTTTTACAAATGCTGTACATGTAACATTAGGCCTACAAACTTTTGTTTTGGTCTAAGGTTAGCTTTAAATTTATGAATGTTTAGGATACTTTCTGTATTGGTAAAACAATGACTTGTGACCTGTGTTTTGTACCTGCCCCAGATTGACTCAGGTTGAAGCAACTTGAACAAGGTTGAAACAAAATGACATAGTTTGGTTTGAAATTAAGGACAGTGCCTACTATTGTTATTGCACATACGTTCTGCGCATTTCAAGATACTCGGGTTTCCTATCGGTGATGCTTACCAATACAGGGATATTTTTGCATGGTTTAAAACTATTTGGAGAAAGTAGATCTTAACAATTACTCTTGGTGCTCTAAAAGAAAATTTGGGGTAACCATGCATTTTTGAGAGATAATTAAGTTTCAATTTCAGAAAGAACGCCATACATTGCTTTGCATTTTAAAGCTTTTTACAAATGCGTGGTTACTCCCAGTTTTCTTTTTGGATTTCAATAACACTTGTTAAGATCTACATTTGATGCATAATCATAAACCAGGGCAAAAATACCTTTGAATTAGTAGGCACTGTCCTTAACCTAAGGAAGAAAATGACCTGCAACACATACTCCCAAAAAGGAGTGGGGGGGGGGGGGGATGAGTCAGCCCTGTGACCTTCCCGCATTCTAGTTGCGATGCCCTGCCACTAAGCTATGGCAATCCTCATGGTACATGTAGCTAAGGCCTTTAAAGTAGTAACTGTTTCACATGACAAATGTCTTGCATAACACTAAGACTGAGATGTCAAATGGGGGAGGAAGGGGGGGGAGGGGGATATTTTGCAGTGATATTACTTAAAGAGAGATGGTAAGTTTTTCTCAGCTGAAGGAATGAATTTTCCTTTATGACATGGGCACACTTCAAGAAAGTCCAGAGTGCTTCTAACGGGAATTGAACTTCATGGCCTTCTTATTACTGGTCTGGATGCTCTACCATTTAGCTGCTGGAGAATTGAGGGAGTTCAAGGCGTTAATGAGGATTTACATTATCTTTTTTAACCCAGTCACTTGTTAAGCTCCCTAGGATGGCCCCAGTTGACAAGTAAAATCGTCTGGCATTAGACAGAGTAAAATCTGTTACGTCTCATTCCCAGAAGTCGGAGGCAGTGTGGCCCAGTGGTTAGGGCGCTTGCCTTGAGATCCGGAGATCCCGGGTTCAAGACCCGCTTTGACCACTCGTTGAATTTGATCCTGGTAGTCCCTGGTTCAACTTCCCAGCCGCACTTGTAAATAGCCAACTGGTTTGCCTCCAGCCAGTAGGGATTCTTAACAGTTGTTGTTGTTCTGTTCTGTCGTTTCGTTGTGTTTCATTGGCCCTGAAAAGCCCCCATGGGGAGCGGTCAATTAAGTATGTATTGTATTGTATTGTATAGAAGCCAATGGGCTAAAGATTATTTTACTGTCTTTAGCAGGAAGATGATAATGTGGATCCATTAGATGCTTTCATGGCAGATGTCAGCAAAGAGGTATAGAATAGTCATCAGACTTGTCAACTTTTGATCACCATAGAACCTGGTTGTAAGTCTAGAGCTTTTTTACCTTAAAACACTTTACCCACAGAAATACTGTAAGTGTTCCACTGTATGTAGTTCGATGTATTTCTCAGTGTGATTTTGGTGAAATTCTGTGACACAGGCATACTTGAAAAGAAAAGGGAATACTCTTAACAGTAGTCACAGGGGGCAGAGGAGTCCTAGTTGACCATTTTCCCAGCTAAATTCATAATCATGGTAGTAGGATTGAGTGGAGTCCAATTTGGTCTGTAATCATACGAGTGATTAACAAAATCAGACAACCGCGTAATGGGAGTCTAATTTGTTTAATCACTAATATGATTACAGACCGAATTGGACGACACGAAGTCCTGTTACCAATTAATCATAACCATTACAATTTCCAAGAAAACAAAATTAATGCAAATTCCTTTTTCACTGTCTAATAATGTTACGAATTTGTCCATTTTGGAAAATTCCCAGTTTGGCAGGGTAAGTGGTTGTTGAGCTATGGTCTGTGTCTGTTATCCTGGTGCTGATGTGGTTTTTCTCTACATGAAGTTTCCATGTCTTGGTGCAAAACAGGATGATCGGCTGAATTAGTAACTGTTGATTTCACTTCCTATGTATCTTCTTAGAACTGATGGTTCATTTCCGTCACTGGTATCCACCGGTCCACATTGAACTAGTCACATGGTGGTTAGTTTCATCCCATATCTTTTTTCTGTACTCTCGGCACTTCGTGCCTCGTACGGAAAAGAGCTTTCCTGAGTTCGTCAGCTAAACAATGACGCGGACCATAGGATTTCAACTGTAACACAATTGTTTGTGTGTAGTTTGATCACATATGGTGATTCAAATCAACAGTATTGATTAGTGCTGAAATTGTATGGTAAATTTAACTGGGAAAATGGGCAAATAGGACTCCTTTGCTCCTTGTGCAATAGTCAAGCTTACGACCTTTTGATAATTTCACTAGATCAGCTGCTCTATCACTGAGCTGTAGGACACTTGTGGGAGCTTAGGCTGATAAACTAGGTTCTTGCACTGTTGTGTGTTTTTTTTTTTTTAAGTCAAACCCAATAAAGCTGTCGGAAAAAAAAAATGTTGTGGGTACTGAAAGGACTTAACTTGTCAAAATAAATTAATGGCAGCATCATTTGCAATTATATTTAAAGCCTAGTACTAAATGAAATAATGCACAAAAATTTGGTTTTATCAACAGAGTTGATAATGTAAATTGACCACCATACAGGGTGCATAACCTGTACATTAAGCAATAAATTATACATTGGCGAAAATGGTATACAACTAGGTGACCGAGTCCCCGAAAGGATGCTTCTGTTAAACTACACATGGCCATCATGCTGCCTTTCCCTACATCAAGGTACAACGGAAAGCCACAAGAATCTAGAACAAAAATTCATCTTCCAAATCAGCACCGTTGATCCCCACAATATTAACAAATGCTTTTCATTTAACTAATGTATTCCTATTTTTCACGTTGCCATGTTACCACCAATAGCATAGCTCCTACTCCACTATAAAAACTACACACAACCCATAATTGCCTGATTCGCTCTGACAAAGGGCTAACGCTCAAAACGCCAGCTTTTAGAATCCCTGTACGGTGGTCAGTTTACATTGTCAACTCGGCCTTGATAAAACCAAATTTTTGTGTACTACTTCCCCACCGACGCAGCACCACAGTTTCTTTAGAAACTACCCCCTTTATCTAAATGAAAGAATGATTTGTTTCTGTTTATGGCATGGGCATACCTAAGAAATAATTATGAGTGAACACTCCTAAGATGATTCAAACCTATGCTGGTTGTTTGTTCACTAAAACATTCAATTTGGCAGCATTTTCCTTCAAGCACTGGTGGTATGTTGCCTACTCCTTTGGTGATGTGGTGGTAGATGTTTTGGCTGATGTGTGGATCATAGGAATAAGGAACTGATTCGTTGTGATTACCCTTGATTAATAAATGAATTTATTCTTTTGCTCATGTATTGTAAGCTTGTGATCTTAATACTAATTTTTACATTTCATGGTTCTGATATGATAGCTCTGTATGCTATGTTTTACACTTTGTTCTCAATGCCGTTTAGGTGAAGAAAATTAATGCTCTGGACCAGAAGAAACTTGGTGTTGGGAAAGCTGGCAAAGCCACTGTGATAACACATGTAGTGACAAAGCAAAAGAAGAGAGTAAGTTGGTCATGATCTTATGTTGAATTTTAATTGGTACGTTGTATTTCATCTCAGTTCACAAAAGGACATTCCCATTTATGGTTGGCCTCATGTGGTAGGTGCCCTGTGCTAAAAACTCAGAGGAGAGGGGGGTACTTGGGTCAATTTTTGCTGGGTATGTGCCGCTGGCCTCTCAGAACCCCTTCTCCTTTATAGTCTATTTTATGGCCAATTATAGACCCCATCTTAATCACTTTTGGGTAAATGTAATTTTAGTGACCCCAACTTAGTCACTCTCTGTTTATGCATCTACCTTATATATAGCCTTTTAATTATAATTTCAAAATGGAATGTAATGTGACTAGTAAAACATTAAATTGACAGCGCTACAGTTCTTTCTGTAACAACTTTTTTTTCCCACAAATCGTTCCACCTTTAAATCCCACAAGGCAAAATTTTCTTACTCCCAAAATCCCAACATTTTGTGACCCCATTCAAGTAACTCTATCGGGAATTATGTTGAAAATGCAACCCCATTATAGTCAATCCAATCGTGAAAATGCAACCACATCCAGCGGCACATCCCCATTAGCCGATTAATAGGAAGCACATCCCCCCGGGGCTAAAATGTGGAATGATCCAGAAACATTAAGCCTTACATGCATCTCTACTTTTCATTATGTAATAATCTTCACTGCAATGTCTTGTGTTTGTTACCACTAAATATGCCATTATATGTTTTAAATAACAACATCTTCAGGATCCTTCAAAAGGTGAATTGATGGAAAATGACCAAGATGCTATGGAGGTTAGTGTCAACAGAATTTTGTGTAACAGTCCTGAGACTCCAGAGAGGTTTACTATTAAAAGATAATTATTGTTTTTAGAGAGGAAACACAGCAGTCACTTAAAGGATTGTTTGTGCAAAAACAGGATGATGTTGCTATGTTTTCTTTTGGGAAAAAAATGGATTGTTTCTTGTACAGAGGATGTTTCCTTGTTTGAAATAATTTACAAACTTTTATTTGCTATGTTTACACTTCTTATCATAACTCTGAACAAGAAATGTTAAAAAAGACTAGTCTAGTGGTTAAGAGAAATTAATTTTCAATGAGGAATAAAATAATTATTAAGATTGAGACCACAACATTAGGTAACTGAGATGTGGGACACCCTGCATTTAGCGCTTTTTCCGTAAATAATTCATAATATTATAATTATTTATTCTGTAGTACTCCTTAACCTAACCAGCTGTAGGTTTTTATTGGAATTAGTATGAACCTCAGAATGGCATACCTTGATGGAATCTAATCTTTCGGGTGAGAATTGCCTTGACAATGACTGTTGTTTGTGACTATTTGATAACCTGAGTGGAAGAGGAATTTCTACATTTGGCTCTGAAGATAACCTCCATTAAGGTTGTTGAGATGTAATTTTACAGAACAACAGGAATTCTAGGGACTGCACTCACCCTGAGAATCAACTACAGTATTCCATGAAGGTTAAGTCTTAACTCTTTGAATCCCAAGGCGCCACCCATTGAGGGGTAAAATTGTCTAGCGTTAGACTGAGTAGAATCTATCTATAAGTGCCCAGTGGGAGTGAGTTAAAGGGTTAATGTTTGCTCATTTTAGTATTCATCTGAAGAGGAAGTTGAGGAAGAAACCATAGAATCAACTTATGCTAATTTCAAAACCAAGAAGAAAAAGGTTTGGCAATTTATTGTTAATTGATTTGCTTGACACTTTTCATATATTTGAAAATTCCGCCACAGAAAATGATTGAATTCCTTGGAAAGTGATTCTTTGCTTATTATTTTATCAGGATCTCCAGGCAGTTGATCATGATAAAGTTTATTACTCCTCCTTCAAAAAGAACTTTTATGTTGAAGTCCCAGAGCTTGCAAAAATGACACCAGAAGGTACTTTTTTCGTGACTGGTATTATAATTTCATCAAAAAAATTAATGCGTTTGAAGCATTACTCATGCTCATGAATACTCAGGATTTAGCATGCTTAGGGCACATTCTTTTGGGAGTATTCCAGAACACAATTACTATCTATTCGGAGTATTCTTGTTCCGGAATAGTTCCAAAAGGACGTGCCCTTAACCCATTGACTCCCAGGGGTTCCCTATTGACGAGTAAAATGACGTCAATTTGGCCGTCTGGCGTTAGACAGAGTAAAATAGTTTAGGCCAGTTTAGATGTCAAAGGGTTAATCAAAATAAGTATATAACTAGACTTGAAACTGAGTGCAACAAAATCTCTTTTATCAGTGTTGATTTCTCATGAGGAGGACTGGGAAGGAGCCTAAGGCCTGCTATTCAACAATGATAGTTATTCCATGAGAATTTGTTGAGACTTTTTTTAAGAAGTCAGACAGATGTCAAACCATCTCCACCCCTCCCCTCCCCCCTATTCTATCCTCCACAAAACAATACAAGCAAATTAATTTTGAATATTTTTTAGGAAGAGTATGCAATCTAAGGGTGCGTTCGATTGACCGTATTCCGGAATAGGAATACATGGAATACAAGTTGGAAATCCTTCGTTTTTTGCGGAGATTCACCTTAAAATTGTCAAACATTTGCTAAAATGTTATTTTAAACATACTTTGATCATCCTTGCAGCTTTGAAACGTGCCAAACATACCGTTTTCATCATCACTCCACATATTCTTATTCAGGAATAGGGTCAATCGACCATGCCCTAAGAATGCCACATCTTTGCCATTTCTTCTGTTTATTTTGTAGAGGTCGATGAATTCAGAGCCAGTCTGGAGAGCATTCGCGTTCGAGGCAAGGACTGTCCAAAGCCTGTTAAGACTTGGGCACAGACAGGAGTCAGCTTAAAACTTCTGGATGTCCTTAAAAAGTAACAAACATTTCTTCGAACATCTCAATATTAAAGACCTGGCCCCAGTTGTTTGAAGGGTGGATAGGGCTATCTACTGGATAAATCACTATCCACTGGATAACTCAATTGGTTTTGGTAGTGTTTATCTGCTGGATAGTGATTTTATTCGGTCGCGCTATCCCCCTTTTGAACAACCGGGGCCTGAAGATAAGCTTTAGAAGTAAATAACCAATCCCTGATTTGCAAGCAGGAGAGAAAAGAGGTGTGTCAATAGCCACATTATGCTGTTGGTCAAAACAAGAGGCTATTAGAGGAGATCTAATGTTTTGGGAACTAATATTATACAATTATTAGGCCTGATGATGTAATGTGCAAGTCTAAGATACATTTAAAATGTAAAGCCCTTTTATTGTTAAAAACGTCACTTTCATTGAATTAATGCTAGTTTCATGATATATTAAATACTAATTATTATTGGAAAATTTTATTTCAAGGAATAACTATGAAAAGCCAACACCAATTCAAGCTCAGGCCATACCAGCTATAATGAGTGGCAGAGATATTATAGGTAAAGAGTGATTAATGTTGCCAGGCAGTGCCTGATGGCCAGTTGCTTTCATGGAAGAAACCATAAGAGCCTAGTACCATCTACCTTGTTACATTTTCCTTCTATTTCAAGTCTTTTTAACTTGTGAAAGTGTGGGTTTGTAAGAGTAGAGCACATCGTTTAATGGTAACAGTGGTATTATATTGGCATGCGACTATTGTGTTGATCATCTTTTCTAAGGTATTGCTAAGACAGGCAGTGGGAAGACGCTGGCTTTTCTTCTTCCCATGTACCGACATGTTCTGGATCAGCCGGAGCTTGAAAGAGAGGATGGTCCGATAGGTAAACAGTCTTTGTCATGTATCCTGCTACTCGAAGGCAATGACAACTATAACATAACCAGCTTATTTCAAAAGGTTCTCCAGTATCATTCATTACATAAGCTCCTCTTTCAAACTGGTGGGACTGCATGCTCAAGTCCCATGGTGCTAATAACGCCTCATGTACCGGTACTAGTTATGTAATATAGGGAATTTGAGAAAGGCGACGGCCACGGCTACGACAACGCGAAAAAGCAGTAATATTATTGGTTAAAAGAGGAAAAATGATAGGTGCTGCGCGTGCCCCACGCATTTTTGTACATTTCTCTCTTGTACTCGTCAAAGCAACAACGTAAAACGACCAAGTTTCAGGTTGGGACGGCAACGTGGACAAATAACAGTGAATCTTTCCTTCTCTCTCTTTGCTTCAAATCCATACGTACCAATCTGGTTATAGGACATTTCGCCCATATTGTACAACGCAAACAAGATGGAAACATCTTGAAACACTTAGGATAATAGTTTGAAGTGACATTTTCGTCCCGGGGGTGGGGGGGAGGGGAGGACTTTGCATATGAAGGGGCGGGGATGCTCGTCAGAAATTTTGAATGAAACCCCCTAAAGGAGATCAATCTGGGCGTGGCCCAGGCTTTGAAACATATTTTTAAATATATCTTTTTATATTTCTTCGCTCGTAACCCTAAAGCTTAAGGAGACATTCACGGCTACATATGATGGCGTTTTGCCCAGAACACCCTAAGTGAGACTAAAATCCCCCCCCCCCGGAGTTTTCGTTGCCATAGTCGTCATGGGAGGTTAAGAAACGGCGACGGCGACGGCAACAATAGCGCCACAAAACAGTGACATCATTGGTTAAAAGGGGAAAAATAATCATGCTACGCGTGCGTTACTCTGCGTAACGACGACGTGAAATCGCCACATTTGAGGTTTTGACGAGGATGTAAGCATGCGACTGAGATTCTTTCATTCTCGGTTTTCACTCTGAAACCGCTCGGACCAATTTATTTTCAGGTTACTTCGCCTACATTGTAGAACGTGAACTAAATGTAAAAATCATGATGGACTTAAGATAAAGCAAAGTTATATTTTGAGGTGACGTTTTCGTCGCCATCGCCGTCGTAGATCTTAAGGTCCCTAAATTCCCTAACATGACAACAATTACAACAAAAATCATCAACCACAGGCATCCCAAGGTCAAAATGCGCAACATCTGATAGATTCAAGGAAATACTTACAGTATTTAGCGTATGAAAACATTCTACAAAAAACCTTATCTTATTACCATGGCTCATTACGACCTTCCTCTGTAGTTATTTCTGTAATTTAATGCAATTACAGCTATTTTTGCTTCCTGGGTTGCCACTTTTTATTTCTTAATTTCTGTTCGTCACAATGTTATTCAAGGTGAATTAAAGTTCCCTCTGTGAAGAGAATTTCATTAAAGTGCTTTGCTTGCACTGACAGTTTTTTCTTCTATAGGTGTTATTATGACACCAACAAGAGAACTTGCTCTTCAAATTTACCGTGAATGCAAAAAGTTCTGCAAGCCCCTAAATCTGCGTGTCGTGTGTGTTTATGGTGGCACAGGCATCAGTGAGCAGGTGAGATGTGGCACTGATTGATGCGTTATTACTCCTTTCAAAGTCTCCTCTTGATTGATAGTTGAATAAGTTATGCTCCACTAGTCACAAAAAGAACCTACATGCATGGTACTGATGTTCACGATGATGACAGTGATAATGGCAGTGACAATGAGGATGGTTTTGAGTGGTTTTCAATTGAGTGTCGAAAGTAATTAGCGAATTGCTTTGGTTTTGCATTACTGCACTCAGTGATTGGTTCAAAGTTCTCGCGCCATTTTTTCAACCAATCAGAAGTGAAACCAAAACCAATCGTGGCTCGCGTGTGGACATTTTCCCGCGCTTTGTGTCGGCTACGAGTAATTACTTTGAGTTTTGATTGGGTTACTGGATTGTCTCCTTCCTTTTTGATTAGCCAAAGTAAAAATTACTTTGGTTTTGGTTTTACGACACTCATTGGGTGCTTACCATTTAGCCAAATAATCCGAATGGAATGATCGTTGCATAAAGGTAAGCGATTTTCCGAATTTAATGACCAACAGGATGAGAATGGCGCTTACCATTTTACTGCTCTGCATTCCATCCCGCATATTTACTCGATGTTGTGAGAAAGGGCCTGAAAACGGAACTATTCTCACAAATGGTAAGGGCATTTCCCGAATTCCATTCCGAACGGAAAAAGAGGACTAACTCTGGAGGTTGTCCACAATTTCCGAAAAGATATTCCAGAAAATTGCCTTTCCATTTGACCTCAAACCGAAATTTCCAGATTTTTTGTCTAAATTGTAAGCACCCATTGAAACTCGCTCTATGAGGACAATGACAATGTTTAAAACTTATAGTTATTTTATGTTTTAGATTGCAGAACTGAAGCGAGGAGCGGAAATCATCGTTTGCACACCAGGCAGAATGATTGATATGCTGACAGCTAATAATGGTAATAATTTATATGATGAAGTAAGCATTAGATCATCATTCTTGATGTGCAAAATAGCAAAGCAGATGGGTATATTGAGAACCATGCGTCACCAATGTCTGAGTCTTGTGGCTGGAAACAGTGCGAAATTGTGACGACACCATTAATTTTGAACCCGCTTTTTTTTAAGTAACGTAGCTTGTGTAGCCTAAGTGATCAACAATGTTAATTTTATTATATATGTTAGGCAGCCATGGTAATGAGAGATTAGATGAGCTTGTTTACAATTTGGCGACCTGCCAGGCTATTTAGGTCAAATGAATGAAGGGGTAGTTTCTAAAGAAACTGTGGTGCTGCGTCGGTGGGGAAGTAGTATACAAAAATTTGGTTTTATCAACGGAGTTGATGATGTAAATTGGCCACCGCACAGAGATTCTAAAAGCTTTTAGAATCTCTGTACGGTGGCCAATTTACATTATCAACTCCGTTGATAAAACCAAATTTTTATTTAGGTCGAAAACTTGTACTACATGTAAAACATTTTGCAGGTCGCGTGACGAATTGCCGCCGCTGTACTTATCTTGTCCTGGATGAAGCAGACAGGATGTTTGACATGGGATTTGAACCTCAGGTATATTTAAGTGTCATAGTAGCATGAAGTGCAATTCTATAATAAATTATATAAAAAGAAAACACACAAAAACGGTGAATAAATGCAAATAACTCCTTCATGGTAAGAACGTTTTTTTGTTGCTTTCTGCTCTGCTTGATGTAAGCTATATATATTGGTATAGTATCATATTAACCCCATTTGCTTTGATATCTTTCTGAAGTTCACAAAACAGATGAAACTTTTTCATCAATTCGGTCAGGTTTATACTGATGTTGACTCAGGCCTACCTGTATCGAAATCATGGCATTTCTAACAGGATTTTAATCTATGACCTCTGATTACTACTTGTGTAGATGCTATACTACTTAGCTGTATGTAACTGCTATGAACTATGTGATCCATTATCAATGATTGCTAGGACCGAAAGCTTGAAAGGTGGCATTCTGGCTAGTGTAAAGGAAAATTAATAGGGATTTTTTTTTCTGAACTCTCAGGGGTTTTATCAGAAGCCGGTCACTAGCGGTATACCGCCGTCTATGTTGTCAGAAAGTTGCCTCTCACTACCTGCTACTCTGCCTTGATTTTCACTTACACCCTTGTAAAAGACAAGAGTGACCGCCGCTTGTGTTGATAAGCCCAGGCACTACTTCAAGAGTTGTTGGAATGTCTGCATGAGAAGTGAATCACAAAATCAGTAGCAGTGATTCGTTGTTTCAGTCCCAATGAAACTTAAAGTAAATAAACAAAATTAATAATGATTATTAGGAATCTGTTTTTGCATCTGGGCAGTTTTGTGTTTTCTGCTTTGTAAGAATAGAAAGTTATTTCCATGCATTGGCCTCGAGGGTTGGGTAAATTGTGCAAGCTTCATGTTGTGTGATAAATGGTAAGTATATTGCGGTAAACAGGATGAAAGTTGAGTGACCTACGAATGAAAGGTTTTGAAGAAATTCAGACCAGACATTAGTCATAATCACTGTTTCTGCTAACCGTGTATAAGGTCTGTATAATGTCAAAGGACTCTTCTATTGAAGTAATCTTTCCTTTTGTCAAAACATTCGAGCTTTCGTTAATTGAAAGGCCAGTCATCTCGCCACCACTTGAAATCAAATTCTCCACCACAACGGCAAAGGACATCATATCTTCAGTAAACAGGACGCTCAGTTATTCTTTCGTTTATAGTTTAGAATGACGAACTTCAAACCTTCACATTAACAAATGCGACGCACTTCACACAGCATGATTGAGTGTTGAATAATCAGCACAGCCCAAGATGGCAACTTGCTTAAGGCGAGATTACCTGTGGTGGCGACCTGACTAGTGGCGAAGTGACCGTAATCCTCAAGTCAAATGAGGACTTAAACTGTTTTGTCTTCCTTCTCTGATCATTTGTTTTACAGTATGAGCCTCTGTGTACAACATTAAGAATACAGGAGTGTGTTTCTTTTATGATTCAGGTGATGAGAATCATTGATTGCATCAGACCTGACAAACAGACTGTCATGTTTTCAGCTACATTTCCACGACAGATGGAATCCCTGGCACGAAAGATTCTCAGCAAACCAGTGGAGGTAGTAGATTAACTTCTTCGTTTGAAGTGAAAATAACTTATTGATCACACTTAACAGACACCCATTTTCTTGTCTTAAATTAGCCATTTAGGCTTAGGGACCCTAAAATCCCCGATAGAAAAACAAAAAAGAACAAAGAAACAAGAAGCAGAATCTCTCACAGCAAGTGAAGTGCTGCGAGGGAATACATGTTTATGTATGTATGTATGGACCTTCCCATTTTCACGACAAAAGTTCACTGAAGTTAATCCCTGTCGGGCGAAGTTGGTATCTGGAGGGGAGACCATCGAGATATATTGTGCATAACACGTGATTGCCTTTCGTAGACGTCATATGCATCGTAATGCATTTATTCAATCAGAATATTCATATTTAACAGAATCCTGACCATTCTTCAGTAGACATAGATCTAGGAGTGATCGTTGATTATCAAATGTGTTCGTTGGGAGAACTTTGGAGGTTGGAATCACTAGACGAGGGAAGATGTCATGAAGACAGCGCATTTATGTGAAGAACATTTATCGAAATTATCAATATGTGAGAAATGTGGCCAAAAATGGAAGTTTTGCAGTGAAGAGGTCACTAAATCGTTCATGACCTTGATGAATAGATACTTCCAGCGATCGATAAAATTGCGTTTGACATGTAAAATCTGTTGGAAAAAAAAATTTACCTACTGCTCCACGATTGCACAAGGATGATGCCACGAAGGCAAGAGGACTAGGTACCAGCTAATGCCACTGATCCTACATACTGCATCCTCCCAAAATCATTTCCAACCAACGAAAAAAGTCACGGTGAACGGATCGAGTCTTTGAACGCCTATATAAAGAGAGGCCCCGCGCGGTCACGAATAGCGTTGTTGCTCGCTAAGGCTCGCAGCAAAAATGGAGCGTGAATAAAATTATGGAAAAACGGTTTTTTTTTATTAATAGCCCGAATGGGCTTTGAGTCAATAGCCCATTCGGCCTTCGGCCTCATGGGCTACTGACTCAGAGGCCACGAGGGCGAGAGAAATAATTGTTTTAGTAAAATCCAACTAGTTGGTCAAAAAAATATCGAGACAAAACATCTTTCGCTAGTTAAAGCTAGACTTTAATTGTTGTTTTGGTTTTCAAAGCCGGCGCTTTTCGCTACTAGTGGGCTATAACAAATAGCCTACTAGTAGCTCAACCAATCAGAACGCAGCATTGATAATAGACCACTAGTTGGATTTTACTAAATATTTTTAACTGAACCGGCTTTGAAATGCTTAGATCCCTTCATCCATTTCTAGATACAAGTTGGCGGTCGAAGCATTGTCTGTTCAGATGTGCAGCAAAATGTGGTATGTTTTTTGGCCTTTTCCTTTTTGGGTTAATGTTCTTCCTTTTTTTTTTTTTCAATTTTTTTTTAATTTTTAATTTACATCACTGATTTACATTACTTGATACATTACATTGCTTAATGTTCTTCCTTATCTGTTAATTGACAATTATTAGTATCACCCAACTAGTGGACTAATGCAAATCCTGCATTTTGATTGGCTACGCTACTAGAGTAGTATTAGTAATAGTCCTCGAGTAGCAAAAAGCGTGACGTTTTCTTTCGTTTTATTCCCAAATAAATGTATTTTCAACTTGCATTTGCTAACCTTGTCATTGCCTTTTCTGTCCGACTAGTTGGGTGATACTAAAACAATTAGACCCTTCGCCCTCAAGGGCAACGGTAACCCGCAAGGGCTACGGGTCTAATTGTTAATTATTGTCCTGCAGTGATCGTGTGGCTAACTTTGACAAACAAGGCCGCTTTGGTATGCAGCAACGGACAAATGTGAAGGAATTTATATTTAGTGTTTTTCTGCTGAACGTCCGTTTTTTTTTTATCATCTCCACGAGCTTGTTTTAATAAATAAAATAACAGCAAACATGACAATCAGTTTCACTTCAAATCATCCTCGCAACTGACATTTTAAATATGATTTGGTGGAATTTAAAAGAGTTTCCAGCAAGGAGGACTTAAGTTCCAGTTGTTGTCAGTGATGTTCCTGTATATGCGCGTGCACCTTAAAGGCGAGCAGAGAATGCGTCTTCCTCCCCTGAACTAAAATGTGTATGTACCGAATGCATGGTACATTGGACTCTGTTGCTGTCACATAATATCAAGCTACTATATTTCACTTTCTTCTGGATCGTTGTTTTGCAGATTGTTATAGAGGAAGACGACAAGTTTTTGAAGCTGCTCGAATTGCTCGGTGTTTACCAAGAACAAGGTAAACAGGATTATTTCAAATTCCTTTTCAGGTATCACTGTTAACTGGTCAGGAAGAGGGGTTTTCAAACGATTTTTACATAAGTTTGATCGATGGCCAGGATGTCTTTAAAATCTCGTCCAATCGGTGTTAAAAGCAAAACCAAATGTGACTCACTCGCTCGGACGCATTTTCCCGCGCTTCGAACAAGCTTTCAGTGTGTGTGTCGCGTTATGATTGAATTATTTGAATGACTTCTTCTGTTGGTGAAAGTTTGGTATGACGTCACTCAACTACAAATTCCGTAAAATATTTTAACCTTTTCCACTTCGGAATACTGCAACAAGAGGAACACCCATGTAGAACATGGACGAGTGTAAGTAGTGTTCATTTCACCCCCAAACAATTAATTAGGGTGGGAATAAACTGTAGGTTAGGCTTGGCTTGAGGCTCATTTCTTACGCAGTCTATCCTTCTTCACCAGGCAGTGTTTTAGTATTTGTAGACAAGCAAGAAAAAGCTGATATGTTGTTTAAAGATCTGCTACGAAGGTCGTATCCCTGCCTATCTCTACATGGAGGTAAGAGTTCTGGTATTAAAATCACCTTGCTGTGTGCAATAATTTTTGTATTTCTGTTCTGATGTACTTTATCATTGGTTGAAGCTCTAGGATCCGAAGCCCTATTCTTTTTTAACTACGTAGTGATGGGGGCTGAGGTCTTGTAGACTTCGAAAGGATTGTAAGTTGAAAAGACGCACAGCACACAAGCCGATCCTTGAATGGAGCTAATAAAGCTAAGTTTGTTTTCAGGTATGGATCAGTTTGATCGTGACAGTACAATAGCCGACTTCAAGAATGGCGTCACTAACTTAATGGTAAGGATCACGACCTGAAATATCTGCCGGAGGCTCTTTATGAAGGATACGAGGATTAACGGGAAATAGCTCACTTTCGATGTATTAAACTCAGTCGTAAACAAAAGGCATCATCTCGAGGCTCTGGGCTCTGTATTCCCCAGAGCCTCGAGATGATGCCTTTTGTTTAGGACTGAGGTTTAATATATCGAAAGTGGGCTATTAAGGCGAAAAACATCGGAAAGCGAAGCGAGGGGGGATCCCCTGTGTTCCAAGTTACCCATACTTGCTATATTCTCTGTTCGCTAGCGTGGTACCAGGGTATACCCAGGAAGTCTCGTTACGAGCTCCGTATTTTCCTTTTGGGGCGTTCGCATTGAAGACGGCAGCATCGGGTAAATGTGTCCTCATTTAACATTTAATTCTTTAGATCGCCACATCTGTTGCTGCAAGAGGTCTGGATGTCAAGCAGTTGATTCTTGTGGTGAACTATGACTGTCCGAACCACTATGAAGATTATGTTCACAGATGTGGGTGAGTCAAAGCAATCAGTATATACGCGGTCTTTGATAGAGTGGTCGTGTTTAATCTTTTAAGTTCCCGTATGAGGACCTTTAAGATCTACGACGGCGATGTCTTAATCCGGTTTCCTTACCGTGAAATCAATTCTGAAGATGGCTGCCGAGGGCAATATTATTTAACGGTGAAATGATATATGAAATGGATCATATATGAACTGCGGATATGAAATCAAGTGAAGCTATGATCCTTGCAGTTATGAACGCAATTTTTGCAATTGCGTAAAGAAGCCTGAAAAATTCAGGACAGTCAGGCCACGAATTGAACTGAAAAAAAAGAGAAACTGTAACTTACAGTACGGATGTTTATAATTATAACTGTTTTGGCAATTAAATCAAGCAGGGACACACATGCTTCCTTTCATATATCAATTCATTCGTTGATTCAGTCATCACGGGAACATTAGAACCCACAAATGACCAGCTCCCAACGTCAGTGGCTTCATAGCTCAGTTGGTTAGAGCGTCTCGCCGGTATCGCGAGGGTACGGGTTGAAACCCCGTTAACGTCCAGAATTTTTCAGGCACAATGAAGTGATCGATGTTCAGTTAGCATAATGTTTTTAGTCTAATTGTTTGGTTCGCTTATAGGCGTACTGGTCGTGCAGGGAGAAAAGGAACTTCGTTTACTTTTCTTACTTCTGAGCAAGGAAGGTGAGCTGGTTGCAGATAACTCCTGTCGTTGGAATTCAATTTGTAACTTAAATGCTGACTTCATTTTTTAAATTATTTTTGTCCTCACAGGCACGCGGTTGATATTATCAAGGTAAGAATTTAAAACATATTATATCAGTAATTCATGTCGTTGCAGTTTGTAAAAAAAGTCTTTCCTGTAACGATTTTTTAGGTTGGAGAATATTCCGGCTCTTTTCGACATTAAAGAGACATCTTCGTGATTAGTGATCAAGCAGTGACATTCATTGAATCAATCCGTTGAAGTCCTGACTTTTTCAGGCTTCTCTAAGGAATTGTAAAAATTGCGTTCATAACTGCGAAGATCATAGCTTCACTTGATTTCATATCCGCAGTTCATATATGATTCATTTCATCATTCTTTTATCTTGTGGGGATCATTTCCACCATTTCTGTTATTTAATTTTCTTTCAACGTGATTTTTCTAGGCGCTAGAATCTTCTGAAGCTGAGGTTCCAGAGGAATTAAGAAAGTTATGGAATGACTATACGGAAGAACGGAAAGCGGTAAGCCTGCTTTGCAGAGGTTGACAAAGTTATTGACAAAGTAGCCATCCCTGCTCCTTAGGGGAGTAGGGATGGTGCAGTGGTGAGAGCACTCGCTTCCCACCAGTGTGGCCGCGTTCGATTTCCAGACTCGGCGTTATATGTATGTTGAGCTTGTTAAGGCTGGTTTTAACTAGCGACGGAGTCGGAGTCGTGGGAGCGCTTATGAGCAAGTGAAAATCAAAGATCGGAGTCGTAAGCGGAGTCATAAGCTCGACGGAATCGGAGTCGGAAGAATCAGAACGTTCCCATTCTCTTCCGACTCGGCTTATGACTCCGTCGCTTATGATCCAGTGAAGATTGTCGGAGTCGGAAGCAGAAGCGGAAGAACCAAGCAATCACAATGCTTGGAATCGAGCATTGTGATTGGTTAATTCTTTCGCTTCTGCTTCCGACTCCGACAGTGCAGTTTTCACTTGATAGTAAGCGACGGAGACATCAGCGGAATCGGTATTCTGCTTCAGAATCCGACAGTTTGATTTTACTTAATCGTATCACTCTGATTACGACTCGGCTGACTCCCACTCCGTCGCTAGTGAAAACCAGCCTTTAGTTCTCTACTCTGTTGTGAGAGGTTTTTCTTCGGGTACTCCGGTTTGCTCCCTCCTCAAAACCAACTTATGAATTGCTTTGTTGATTTGATTTGGTTCGATTTCTTTTTAGAGCGGTTTTCAATTGAGTGTCGAAAGTAATTAGCGAATTGCTTTGGTTTTGCATTACTTCACTCAGTGATTGGTTGAAATTTCTCGCGCCACTTTTTCAACCAATCAGAAGAGAAACCAAAACCAATCGTGGCTCGCGCGTGCACATTTTCCCGCGCTTTGTGTCTGCTGCGTGTAATTACTTCGAGTTTTGATTGGTTTACAGGATTGTCTCCGTCCTTTTTGATTGGCCAAAGTAATTACTTTGGTTTTGGTTTTACGACGCTCCATTGAAAACCGCTCTATTGTTCCCAACTAGTGCCTCAGTGCTAAATATTAAGTACACTTGACACTTAAATAAAAATCATCATCATCATCACCAATACTTCTTCGAGCTACCGACCAAAAGACCAAGAAACGTTTTCCCACAAAACAGTCCATTTCCTTTCAGTTTTGTTTCTACCTAGTCTCCCGATTGCCTTTGTTTGTATTGTAAAAAATAATGACATGTGAAACGCTCGTATTCCTTGTTCTTTGCTCGATATGTTTTAGGAGGGAAAGAACGTTGTGAAGAACAGTGGTTTTACGGGAAAAGGTTTGCATCTTTTTTTTTTACAGCATTTACGGGACTATTTTTTTGTCTCGAATGAGTTAAGGTGTTTTATTCTTTGAATATTGTTTTTGTGTGCGATTTACGTATCCGTAGGATTTAAGTTTAACGACGAAGAAGCAGCGAAAGTTAACGAAGCAAAAAAGATTCAGAAGTGGGTGAGTACATCCGGCGCTCTCTGCTGTCAATGGACTTTCATAACAAGCTATGTTTCTGGTGCCATTAAAATCTTATTTCTGTCTTTTCCCATTTCGTAGGCTCTTGGTCTCCAAGACTCGGACGATGAAGCCGAAGCCGAAGAAAAGGCTGTGGAAGAAGTGAGTTTGTGCTGGATTCAATTACACCAAATATAGTTCTCGTCTTATTGGTATGCATGTAAAATGAAATCGCCGACGCGGCATGTTGCCTTGCTATCTGCGTAAGATACTACCGTAGTGCCAGTGCCTGCAATTAACTAAGGTACAAAACGTCGCCACGGAATTAGGGCAAGGGAAATACTAAATTGACTCTCAAGTTGTAAGAGATTGATTTTTCTCGTTATATAAAAAAAAAACAGCGCGAGTCCTGTCAACGTAAGGGAATGGATAGTAAAATTGCAGTTTGTGCTTTCGACTCTGAACTAGGAGACTGTTTTGTTGTTGTTTACTCATTTGTTTGATTGATTGTTCTATGTCAGATTGACAAGCAACTGGATGCTGTGTTTAGCAAGGGCAAACCACACATCAAGAAAGTGGCGCCTGTTGTCAGCGGCGAACAAATTAAAGGCGAACAACAAGGTTATAGACCAATTGATTATAAGGGTACTTAAACTGAATGGCGTTTGTGAGCGACGGCTGGTAACCGAATGTTAGCTGATTTAAAGATTGCTTTGACGCAACCATATTTGTATTGCCAAGGAGATGATACGCGCATGCCCGAAATGTGGGCGTAAACCACTTCACAAGAGTGCGAAAAGTCCGGTTTCCGTACAGCACTAAAATACGCTTCGCTTCGCTTTACCTTGTCATTTTTTACTCGATTGAAATCAGTAGATTATCCTTGAGTAGGTAATGTTTTTTTTTACAGAAGCCCTTTAAGGCAAAAATTCGCGGTATTCAACTTACATTTTATTGACATTTTTTTCTTTTCAGCGAAACTAAACTTGGCCACTAGCATCGCAGCGAAAATAAACCAAAAGATTATTGCTGGTACAAATGTGAGTACTTTACCACGATGTAATGTTCTTTTGTCACGAAAATGCTTGGTAAAAATCTTTCTTTCTTTGGCATTATCAGTTTGCTGTAAAACGTGACGTTACGTTTCCTAGGTGAA
>NC_090883.1:38415666-38480666 GCF_036669925.1 Montipora capricornis
CAACGCCACAAAACAACAATACCATTGGTTAAAAGAGTATAAATAATAGCGCTGCATGTGTAGCACGGATTGTAGCAAGTATGTTAGCGGTGCTCTGCATAACGACATCCGACGCGAAATCACCAAATTTGAGGTTTTGACGACAACGTAAGCATGCAACTCAGGAACCTTCATTCTCCATTTTCACTCTGAAATTGCTCGTGGCAATTTATTTTTAGGATACTTCGACAACGGTAGGACGTGAACGAGACTGAATAATCGCGAAAGACTTATGATAAGTTAAGTCGATCGTTAGCTCAATTAAGAGTAAGACGAGGAAAATAACCCTAATTAACTGAAATACTGAAATTCGTTTAATTATATCAGTTTGTATTTGATTTAAATTTCTGAATTCTTAAATTTTTTAACCAATAGACCACAAGTTTTTATGGTTTATAGGCTGATAAACCACGCGGGATGTTGGTAGAACACGAGAAGAATTCGTAAATCACGAGCCGCGGGCGAGTGATTAACCAATTCCAACATCCCAAGTGGTTTATCATGCCTATAAACCATAGAAATCTGTGGTCTATTGCTTTTATATAATAATTCTGAAGACGCGCGATTTTTCCTTGAGTTTACTGGCACAATAAAACATAGCTGATTGACCAATCAGAGCGCGCGCATTGATTTGGTTATTATATAAAGTTATATAGTACTAATTTTATACTGTGTTGTATTACTTTTGTCTTGTCATATATATTTCACTGAAAGCCCCATGGGGACGTGAAATAAACGTATGTATGTAAGTATGATAGAGCCAAGTTATATTTTGAGGTGACGTTTTGGTCGACCGTCGCCGTCGTAGATTTTGAACTCCCTATTGAAAATTGTCACATGTCTTCGAGCCCATGACGCTTGGTTACCATATTCCCATGCGAAACAGTTTACCTACATTACGATGAACGTTTTTGCTTCTTTGTTCATCGAAAACAGCTGTTTTGGCGTGGAATTTGTTGTGAAAACACCGACCTTGTCACGCATTTTCCTTGCAAGAAGTTAGTGTTTAGTGGCTAGTATAATAGGTTAGTGGGTTTTTGGCTTTTAACTGTTCACATTTTCCTAAGAATTTCCGAAAGTGAAAACATCACTTTACTTGCCATTCGATTGGTGATATTTTCACCGCAACAAAAGAATTGGCGGGAAATGTTAAATTGTTGCGGTAAGCCAATCAAACACGAAAACCATTGTAATTTTATTATGATTGACAGCTCTAGAGTAGAAATAGTCAAAGAGTGGACCATTGATTTCACTCAGTCTTGCGTTTCTACATGCTCTGGAAAGACTACTGTTTGGAGATGAGTGGTATTATTTAGCGACAGGCAACACCGGTTAAAAGGCTAAATCGGAACGATACGATTCCGTTGCTGTACAGTGAACACAGTAGCCGTTGATATGGGTGTCGGAACGCGATCATCTGCCAAGAAAACCGAAGGTCGGATTCAAGCTCTCAGTGTAGAGAACGTGTTTTGGATATGGGCAGTTTAAAGAAATTCCTTCACAATCTCCGCTGCAGCTGAAACAATAACATTTATTTTCGTTCAGTTTCAGAACAGGAGGAGTTACAGGCCAAAGCAGTGGTTGTAAAAATTGACGCGGAGACTCAAACGGACCCTGAAATAACGGGAGTTGACGCCGATGATTTCGAGGAAGATGATGGCGAAGAATCGGGTTCCGATAGCAGCGAGGATGAAGATGATGAATTAGAAGCAGGAGAAGATGGTCAAACTAAAGGTGTCGACAAGGGGACCTCTTCTAAGCCAGTGCGCCGTAAAATCATTGAGCTCAAGTATTATTTTGGAGAAGATTTGCCAGACGCGGAGCTCAATAAACGTAAGATTATATCGATAATTTCAGGTACTCTGAGCACATGGTCGCTTTGCATAAATTAGTTGGTCGATTTTTTAGGGTTTTTGTCGTATTTTTCCGTTCAAAACTGTTGTCATATATCCAGTAGCTACCTTTCTAGCAAACGCGAGTTGGAATTTTTCTTCCAGTGAAGTACAGGGCATATTTTCGATATTATGTCCGGAGTCTCTGATCCCAGTTGACTTGGAATTCAAGCTTCATTTATATGCGTGTTCGCAATAATTGCATACATCACAAGGCAGGACTATGATAAGCAGTCGTCTCTTTTCCACCGAAAGTTCGTTATGCCCGTGAGAGTGTCTTATGATAACATAGCTGCAGTGTGTTTACGTGGTTGACTTTTCTCGGGAACGCTGTAGTTTAAAAACCTAATACTCGCGCTTTTCAGGTTTATGAATTAGCATTTGTATAATAAGTATTGGCTGACAACGACACTTACAGCCAAGCGAATGAAACCGCAGAGGTAGGGCGGAAAATGCAACGAGTATCAGCACTTTAAAACGTTGCGCTCACTTCATGCACACTGTAACAATCTCGAAATTGTTTTACGCGGTTTTCGCATAAGAAAGTGATCTCTTACCCGTGCACAAATTTTGAGTCACGCATGTTAATCTAGGAAACCAATGAAGCGTGAAAATTGAGGCGGTGCTAAAATTGGCTTTCTTTGCAGTGAGATATTCGAGCTTAATCAGCATCGTAAATATAGGACTGATCCTGAATGTTGACTCTGTTGCTGTGGTGACATTTGAACACAGTTTATGTGAAGTGTTTTGCTGTAAAGAACTGTGATATTATCATAAAACTTATTTTGCTTTGGAGAATGTTGTTTTTCAATATACTAGTGTCCTACATCAACATCTAATGGTGGTTTTTCATCCTGTGTCAAGAAGCACCATCTTTGTCAGGCATTTTTTGGCCTTGTTTACATGTACCAAAGAATTTTTGGCTGTGAAACCCTTTGATGATGGCCTATGGTTTGCATTATTTGGGAAGAGTTGATTAAGTTGAGAAAGACACAAAAACCTGTAAAATACTTGTATGTGACATTTGCTGTTGCAAAGAGTCAATCAAGTTGACAGGGTGTATCAAAATGTAGGACAGAGTTTTTTGTGGATGTGCAGGTAAATTGTTTTGGGTTGTGAGCATTTATATCAGGCACAAGACACAAAAGGTCAGGGAAAGGACAAAAACAATTTCTATGTATTATTGTTCAGTCTCGTGCAATGTCTATCTGCCATGTGTAAATTTGAACATTACTCAAGTGATTGGGAAATACCATCAGGCATAGGCTTTTATTGAGATGCTACATCCCAGAAGAATTCTAATTTTCTATCAGTTGTTTGTCTACTCAATCCTTGCCATTTTAAACAGACAGGTTTTTTCCTCTTAATGTCCTTGACAGTTGCACAGGCAGAGGTTATTGTTCCTCCTGGACTTGAAGTGAAAGAATCCAGCACTCCAAAGGCTGGCCGAGGAGTATTTGCTAAGTGTGTTATTCCAAAACATGACTTTTTTGGACCATTTGTGGGTAAAAAGATTCCAGCAGAAGAGGCAAAAAACTACAAGGATGCTTTGTATGTTTGGGAGGTGAGGATAGACTGAGAAGGTTTAACCCATGGACTCCCAGGGGTTCCCCATTGACAAGTAAAATCGTCTGGCGTTAGACAGAGCAAAAATATTAAGGTAATTCCCAAGTATTGCATTGCGCATCCCTACTGCACACGATTTTCGTGTCATTAGCGCGTGCACATTAGCACGTGCGCGTACAAAATGTAAGAAATTTCCCTCAAACTAAGTCCGATAGGGAAATAAATGTTCTTTTTCTCTCAAACGAGCATGGTGACCCCCGATTTTTTTCCAGTTATTTGCTAAAAACAATCTAATAAAGAACATATTTGATGAAGAAAAAAAGTTTGATAGTAGAACATGCATTTTTTGGGAAAACAGTTCCGTACTGGGTGTATTTTGGCCAAGGCGAGGACTTCAAGCTAACCATGGAACTGTCCCAAAAAGTGCACTATTCCTCTAACCAGGCAATCAAGAACAGCATAAATGAAGCAATACTGCTTATGTGAATGAAAGAAGCTTTATTTTCAAAATAAAATTGTGTATCTTTCAAGTAACCAAGACTTAACTCTGTATGAAGGTGATTCAAATTTTTTACGCACAATCAGTAAAAATACCCCATTGTAAGAGCCTGCTGAGGTGTAAACAAGCACGGTGACCCCATTTTTTTATTGCATTTTTTTAATGTTCATATCATGAATGTTAATTATGCCAAGTTTCCAAAAAAAGTTTGATAGTAGAACAATTTCAAGGGAATTTCCTCAAGTATGGCCGGCTTGGGAGTCAAAGGATTAAAATGGGTGCTTAGGCTTAATAACTGTTTATCAGCGCTATTTGAAATGGGTGCTTAGACTTAAATGCGAAATTCGCATGGCTCGCTGGCTCCCAGATTTAGCAGACCGTGACTTGTCCATTAAGAGACCTTTTCAATTTTAACACAATTTAACAAAACCACAGGCCGAGAATGAAGAATTTTCTTAGTCTTTTCTTGGGTATATACCTGCTTAAAGCTAGTGACTCTAAGTAAGGATGAGTACAGCAATTTAATGTACATTTTGACATAATATTTCAAGTATTCATGAGTTGTGGCTTAAATTTCTTTCTGGATTAAAAGTTGTTAAAATTGCTCTTGTTTTTTATTACTTGGGACAGAAATGATACAAGAAACTTAAAAATAAGGTCAAGAATTAATTTAATCCATAGCATAGAGACCAGTAAATATCATCCCAACTTTTATAGCCCAATGAAATGAACTTGCTGTGGATGTTGTTGTTTATTTGTGTAGAGTGAGTTCCAGATTATCAGGTTAAAATGAGGCAATTTGATGTGATGGGTGAATATATTACATAACTTTTTAATATCCTCTGTTTGCTACTTAGTTTTTTTTACCGACAGTGTTGGTTTGATAGGTCTAAATAGCCATTTTTTCAAATCCAACTAGAATACACCGTACAACCACATGAATAGTTTACAATGGTTACTATCAAATTTTGACTACTTTCAAAGCATCTTGGTATAAGTTTGGTTTAAGGATCTGGGTTGATTTGGTCAGGAATGAATCTCAACTGAAAGCAGAGGCTAATCAAAGATGACTCAAATTTCAAATTCTTTTCACTTAACAGGTTGATGATAATCATTCGTTATTAAGTTTGTTTCATGACCCCAGCTCAAAGCAATGCATTTTGATTGGTAGGCAGTGCATTCTTGTTGAAAGAATGGTGCATTATGGCAAAAAGCCACCAGCAAAAGTCAAAACATCAAGATTTTGCTTAGATTTGACTTTAATTGCTGGCGAGCCTTGGCGAGGCAGCAGCCTATTCTTGATATTAGCGAAAAAAATCAAAATTTGTGGAATGTAAGATCGGAGGCATGCGCAGTCAATAATTTGTGGTGTTATGTCTATAATCCGGGGTATTGATACCCGTGATGACATCACATACACATGGAAGGGAATCTTACAGCCTTCGAGTTGTGTACTTTTCCAGTGGGTCGTCATTTATCATCATTCAACCGTACATGTTCAGTCTTTGAACCTCCTACATTTGACCACCGAGTCAAATTGTTCTTCAACTGTTGAGCGAAGAGAAAATCATTTCTTGAGATAGACCTAACCCTAACCCTAACCCTCTACAATGTCAAAGAAAAATAAGAGACTTTTCGTTTGCTCTACTTCGCTGAGCATTTCTCAAAAGGTAACTCTTTTGCTGAAAAGGGGCCAGACATTTCAGAAGAACGGATGTTGAAATTCAAAGAATGAACTGACATGTCATTATTTTGAAATTATCCCTTTGCTTATAAAATACTAACGCCTGCCACACAGGCTGAAGATATGCACACCTTTCTTCGCTTTTTTAATACTTTCACACACATTTCCGGTACCCTAGCTCTTGCTTAAAAAATTTGCAGCTGTTTTGAAAAAAGTACCAGTCACTGCTTCCAGTTTCCACGCCAGCACTCAACTTCCACACTGAGATTCCTAGTTCTTAGTGATAAAGGTTCTGCTTACTCACCTTTCTCACTCACGTATTCCTAGCAATCATTATTTACTGTAATGTATACAACAGAAGCAAACTTCCTCTTTGCTTTTTGTTGGCAATTTTTTCTTCAATTTATCATTTTTGTTTTCTGTTCTTTCTGCCATCATTATCTCAGAGTTTCACAGGTTTTTACATTGTGGGTGATTTTTTTTTGTTTTAAGGTACGAGATGACTATGGCAAGCTGATGCATTTGATTGATGGACGAGATGCTTTCCAGTCTAATTGGCTTCGTTATGTGAACTGTTCTAGCAGTACATCTGAGCAGAACATTCGTGTTGTTCAATATGATGGTAACATCTACTATATGGCAACAAAAGAGATTGAGATTGGACAGGAACTGTTAGCATTCCATGGAGAAAAGTTTGCTCGGATCCTGGGAATTAAATTACCTAAGAAGAAGAAGGGGGAAGGTTTGAGAACTTATTAAACATTGGATTGTTTAAAGAAATGGATTTAGATGTTGATTTAATGTCGTATGGTAAAAGGATGTAGTTATCATCATGGTGAAGTTCAACAATAATCAATAGTTTAATAATTTGCTCTTATGATGTTGAATGCAACATTTAGAATGCTAGTTTCTGTGAGGGAATTAGGTCAACTTGTGATAGGTCACCAATTTAAAGCTGAACTTATATGACTTATCATTGAGCCTGGAATAATTCACATTGTCACAGTACTTTTCAAATGTTGTAAGGAGTGATATTCTTCATAGACCAATTTGCTCACTGTGGTTATGCTAATTTTGTGGCCAGATTCTATGGAACCAAGGGATGCAATTTTACCCCAAACAGACACTCACATACTTTTCTCATTCCTCTCTGTAAGTTCACATCTTGCTTTACCTTTAAATTCGTATGTCCCTTGTGCTTCATTGCTAGGATCCCTAAAATTGAAGTAAGAAAACAAGGCCACCATAATATTCATAGCTAAGCCCTGGACCTTTGCAAAAGAGAAATGCGCATGAAATTATTTTCTTTTCGTAGTAGAGACTGAAACTGATGATGATAGCTTTGCCTGTAAAAACTGTGGCAAGATGTACAGTAACCCTGCATCATTGATTGGACATCTCAAATACAAGTGTAATACAGGTACAAATGGACGGATTTGTTTGTTTTATCATGTAAACAAATAGTGAGAAACAACTTCTGCTAACCCTCAGCCATTTACTCACTTTTTGGGGATAAGTAAATGTGAGCTTCAGATTGTGTATCCAGAAAATTGGAATGGTGTTGTCAGTGACAACGAATTCATTTATGGTGAGTCAGTTTTCAAGTAGTGCACATGCTCTCTAAGTTCCATTCAATCCTACTCTTTTGCTTAATTGTTTCCCACGCATTATTTTTTGTCTTGTTTGTTTTTGCTTTATTTTGTATAATTATGACAGCCATGCATTAAGGCTTTTCAACAACGTTAAAAAGGGGCAAATTTGACTTTGTCACTGAAGGAGCTGGTGGTAGTTGATTTTTTTGGTTAGGGTTAGGGCTGTATAGTGTCGTACTTCCTATTGTTTTCTGTGCTAAATCCATTGTTATCTTTGTTTGTTTTATTGTTCTTTTGGCCAGTCCTGAAGCCTGTTCAATGAGGTACGACACAACCTGCTTTTGTATTATTTCCTTTTCACTTTAGGTCAACAAAGAAGTATTTTTGTGCCTCAGCCTGTTGGCCCACGTGCAGCAATTCCCAAGATAAAAGTCACTGAGGAATATGCCCGCCAACAGAATGAGAAACTGAAGAAGTTCAAGTGTGATGAATGTGGCAAAGCATTCATTCGCAACTACACCTTACAGTGCCACAAACTGATCCATACTGGTGTGAAGGAGCACAAGTGTACAGAATGTGGGAAGGAGTTCACTCTGTTGAAGCATCTACAACGACACCAGCTTGTCCACACTGGAGAGAAGCCTTACAAGTGTCACCTCTGTGGTCGTGCATTCTCTCAGCAAGGCAGCCTTCAAGCTCATAGCCGCACCCACACTGGAGTAAAACCATATTCCTGCAAGATATGTGGACGAGCCTTTGCACTTCAGTCACCTCTTCTCTCCCACATGAGGACCCACAGCAAAGAAAAGGCATTCAAATGCAGTGTTTGCAACAAGGCATTCACACACAGAAACACGTTGTCCAGACATGAGCTCATCCACAGTGGTGTACGCCCATTTAAGTGTGATGTATGTGGTAAAACATTCACACAGACCAATGACTTGAAGCGTCATAGTCGTATTCACACTGGGTTACGCCCTTATAAGTGTCACATTTGTGGCAAAGCCTTCACAGTTGAGTTCACCTTGGTTTGTCACATCCGTACTCACACTGGCGTTCGTCCTTACAAGTGTGACCATTGTGATAAAACATTCACTCAACCAGGTGCACGACTGAAGCATGTGAGAAACTATCATCCAGACAAGCCACTTCCAAGAAAGGTGAGTTAGAAAATTGTCTAATTTTGGGGAAAGTGACCCAAGAAGATGGCAGTGTTAGATTTGTGTGCACAATGTAGACAAGGCTGTATGTGTGAACCTAGCAGTGCAGAGCTGACATTGCCTGTCTTTGTCAAACCTGAACAATAATTAATTCTTTCAAATATTAATTTTTTTACTGTAGGAGACATGTACAGCTACATCAACAGACCCTCCATCAACAGTCAGTAAACAAGATGGAGCGTTTGCTCCTTCTGGTGGTTCCAGTGACACTGATGGCACTAAAGGTCAAAGCACTATTCATGATGATGTTGAGATTTCAGGGCAGTTAGCCTCTGCCCCAGATGATGCTGAAATGGTCGAGTTGCCTGCTGAAACTATTGTGCTATCAGTCTCCTAAGTCAAAGAAAGAAGCTCAATTTAATTAAAATCAGGGTTGAAAATCAAGAAATTCTTGCTTTTTTTTTCTAAGATGAAATACTTTGATTTTACTTTGTACTTATTTGAGCATAGCTTAAAATATCCTTTACCGTTGATCAGGGAAGTAAAATAAAATGTACATGTTGATCATGTTATTCAGCCTAATAGTACATGTAGCTTTGCATGACCAATAAAAAAAAGGTTCCATGAAAAAATGGTGGACTATTAATTTCACCCAACACTTAAAGAGTGGGTTAGGGTCATGAATTAATGAAAGTTAGGTATGTAAGAGATTAATGAAGGTTAGATATTTTCAGCAAAATACCTGTAGATAAGGGTTAGCTTTAAACATATTTTTGAGCCAGTTAAGAGTTTCAAAAAATGCATGTGCATTTCAGGATGAAAACAAAAACATTTTGAATGCAAGTTCTTTTCCATAACAAAATTTTAATTTGTTTTTATCCCAACATACACATGGTTTTTGAAACTCTTAAATGGACTGTATTTAGCAAAGTAGGGAATTTTCAATTTTCATTAATTCAATTTTCATCTGTTCAATTTCAGTGGCTGTCATTTTTTTCAGTAGAATTCTAATGTGCCAAAATAGAACTTTCTCACTTGATTTTGCACGATTTTCACATAACAAACATTATCCTTATTCTTATTGAATTCTTTTTTGTTTCTGATGGGTAGGATAGTGGGCACTAGAATTATCTTTAATATGAAAACTAATAATTTCCTAAGTTGAGGTGTAATAAACCACGAGTGAAAAAATCTGTTTTGTTTGATTTTCTAGTCAACAACAACTTGTAGAAAATGGCATTCAGAAATAAAAGTAATTTAATTTTTTGTTTGGTCTTTGTCATACTTACTGCAACCTGTCCCAGCCCCCCATCCCCCACGGAACCTGTCTTGTTTTTGGAGCAAAAATTCTTTTGTATGTTTTCCATAGCCCAATTGTCTTACTCAATGTTCTGAATGTTGTAGCCAATTCCACAAAGAATCTTTATCCCGGGAGATTTGAATTGGCTACAACATTGAATTAGCTGATTAGGTCTGTTGTAACAAGCCTTCTTGACTAACGTATTGGCCACTATATATACATGTTTTTTTGTATTTTGCTCAGGCTAACAAGGCCTGTTGGGTTAATTAGCACAAGGATAAAAGATTAATTTATTGATGGTAATTTATTAATACGCTCAAAAAGTAAACTTTACCGTCGGAAAGAAACCCTTTAAGAACCATCCTTTTTTCACTGCATTTCAAAATAACAAACCTGCGGCTTGATTTGTCCAATTTTAAGCTTTTCTCTTGAACTTAGCTGGCATGTCCAAGTCTGATTAACTGAAAGTCAAGTTCAATGTAATATTACATCATTAGGAGTGGTAGATAATTGGGAGGCGCAATGGCCTCATGGCTAGTGCGCTCAACGTCGGATAAACTAGTCTGGGTTTGGGTCCTGGTGGAGGGCATTACTAAACAACGAAACAGCGGAACAAAGCACCAAAACACCATGTGTGACCCCACCATACATTGAATACTAACAGTCGAAGGTTGGATTTGAGATTAAATATCGTTGTAGGCCTAATTAGGCCTAAAACGTTATTACTCCTAATTCATTGAGATTAAGATTAGGATTCAGACTGAGCTTAGGAGCAGTAACCTTTTAGGCCTAATTAGGCCTAAAACGATGTTTAATCTCAAATCCAACCTTAGTCAGTTAGAGTTCAATGTATGGTGGGGTCATACATGGTGTTTTGGTGCTTTGTTTCGCTGTTTCGTTGTTTAGTAATGTCCGCTGGCCGATGACATTGTGTCCTTGGGCAAGACACTACTCTCATGGTGGCTCTTTCCACCCAGATGTATAAATGGGTACTGGGGAATTTAATGTTGGGGGTAACTCTGCAATGGACTAGCATCCCATCTAGTGGGGAGTAGAAATATTCCTACTCGCTTCATCCTACAGTAACTGGAGATAAGCGCAAGCCTAATGGGCCTTGTAGGCTCATAGCAGACTTGACCTTAACAGTGGTGGATGCTTTTCTGGCAGCTAGGAAAAGAAACGAAATGTGGAAAATTTTACATACTTCAGATCATGGAATGTTTGAAAAGTATTCAGTCAAAAACCCATTAACCCTTCAGAGTGATACTTAACAGATTTTACTCCGTCTAACGCCAATGGGCGTCTAACGTCAATGGAGGGCGTCCTAGGGCGTTTGAGGGGTGAATGGGGAAAACAAGAAATCAAAAGTGAATGTCTTGGGCGTCACTGTTGAATTTGGGTGTCCTGTGGTGTACCTGCCCAGGTCACCCACATCGAATATAACGTTTGGTTATGATATGAGCTTGAGCTATTTCGTCCGGGGATTGCACAAATTAACAATTATGGCCTCTCCTCGAAAAGTCGCAATTATTGGCTCTGGGAATTGGTAAGTTATTCCGCGAAGGATTGAGCAAGCGACTTTTGGTTTAGTAAAACATTAATGCCTCGAGGGTTCCTCTACAACATCGACCATATATTCGGGTTGATCCCGGTTCGTTAATCCTCGGTTTATACTCACATTGATCCCTGTTTTCTCTGCCAGTCCATGAAGATGGTACCCGAAGATTTCTCCACCAGTTTTAGCATTTGAACCACAGCCTAAAACTACATATATATTTGTACATATATGCGTGTTGCAGCCGGTTCCAGTTCTGCGAAAAACTGAGTGAAACATGTACAGTTGACTAATGGTTGGAACATTTGACTGCTTTAATATTTCAGGGGTTCAGTTATTGCTCGTATTATTGGGGCTAACGTTAAAGATCATCCGGATTCCTTCCACCATCAAGTGCAAATGTACGTTTATGAAGAGTTAATTGATGGAAAGAAGTTGACAGAAATTATAAACACCGAACATGAAAATGTCAAATATCTCAAAGGACACAAGCTCCCGGAAAATATCGTAAGTTTATCGCCTGCGGGTAAACATGTCTGGCGCTGTTTGCACTGCCCAAGTAAAAGAAGCCTTATGTATACGAAACATAATAAACTGAAAGATAGACCTACCATGTAATTACTTAATGATGTAAGGAAGAACTTGCGTTTAACGTCTGTCAAGTTTGGTTAATTAAGCTTGGTTGATTGACGTGGTAAAAAAATGGAATTTGTCAACACTTTAGATAGTAAAAGTAACAATAATGGACATAATGATTTTTGTAATTATTATTTGTATTTAATATTTTTCTTATCTATATTTTTACTATTTTCAGCACCTACAATAATATTATTGTAGGCTTCAAGTACATTTAGGAATGAATAAAATTACAATCTTGCTCAAGCATTATTTATTTGTGTAAAATGCAACAGATGATTGCTTTGCATGCAAAACAATGTGCTGTTCAAAGGGTATAATGTACAAACTGTATCCCAAGATGAATTGGTTAAGCCAATTCAAAGCTTGGTGCCTTTGGGAAATCAAATTAGTATTTTTCTCTTGGATGTCATAGAAAGCAAACCCAGATGTTGTGGATGCAGCAAAGGATGCAGATATATTAGTCTTCGTTTTGCCTCATCAGGTCAGTAATCCATGAAGTTCTTGGTTTTTTTATTTTTATTTTGATACAAGTGGGAATGTATTCTATAGCATGTGATTTGTATTATTCTGTCTAATGGACCTTATCATAATGCCTTGGACAATATGTTGTGTCTTTGGAGAGAAAAGAGAGAACAGGTTTTGATACATCCACACAGATGTTTCGGCCTGTAAAGCCTAATAATCAGAACTAGTAATCAGGAAAGAGTTCTTTCAAACAAGGTCGGTGCTAATCTGGGTTCAATAAATACAGCTTATTTGCCACCTGGTCGGTCTGTATAGCGAAAAACTGTGACCGAGGTCTTAAAAATGCTGCCCTTGGCCGCAGGCATGCAGCTTTTTCAAGACCAAGGAAATGAAATAGTTTTTTATTTAACCACATCTCTTGTCTAATAAAAATCGGTTTTGAAACAGTTCTGTTTGTAAATGGATTCGGTGTCAAAAAAATTAAAGCCGTCACACGACAACTAGGGCTAGGATTCCGTCCGGGTTGGCGGGCAAGATTGAAAAATTCTGCCCACTCCCAGAGCCAGTCAGATTGCGGGATTCACAGGATTCTGCCTGCTCATGCTTTGAGAAAAAAAAAAGTGTCATTATTACCTTGGTCCTGCTTTAGACTCCTTGGCCCTAAAAAGGTGATATTCCAACTTTGTTAAAAAAAATGGATTTTCTTTAAGATTTGACTGGGTAATACATTGAGTTTTCTGCAGTGTTATGTTTTCTTTTGGTTTCTTATAAGCCATGAACTTCTTTTATTTTTTTCTTTTCCGTGAATTAGTTTGTGAAGAATGTTTGCAGAAAGCTGAAAGATACTATCAAGACAGATGTGATTGCTGTTTCACTCATCAAGGTATTGACAGCCAGAAAAAAAACGTCAACAATATTGTAATACATGTAACAATAGTAATAGTAACTATCATTAATTTGATTCAATCGATTTTATAGTTACCGTAGTGAAACTCATAGATACTTGTACCTAATTATGCATAGTGACTGGCTCTGTAATTAAGTTTACTTTGTTCAATATGTATGCAGGGTTACCACAACAGCTGGTGCCTATAATCCTGTGGTTTTATAGATCAGTCTGCAGATAAGACCAGGAACTGCTTGGTCTTTTCTTAATGAATAATGTGCATGTTCTTTAATGGCCTTGGGCTTGTAATAATTTTTCCTTAACTGAGAAGACTTGAAAGTCTAGCCATTTGTAGAATGATGTCAAATTACAAAGGCAGCACTTTCTCTTTGCAGTTAATGTCACTGTTCCTTGGTATCAACATAACTAGCTTTTAAACGCATAATGCAAGGCACAATAGAACAAGACAACAGATGTATTGGTGTTTTTTGAGGGGAACACTGCCTTGTGGCTGGTTAGCCTATGCGACTTTTGGATTGCGTGACATAGAACCTCTCGCCAGCACTACAAGCTGAGTGGTAAACAGCATGTGCTGGATCCGACAAGAGTATTGTTTAGCGAGAAATGTACAAACTAAACTAAATGAGCCAATAAGCTTGGGGGAAGTCGCAGCACAGACTCACCACTCAGGAGTGACCCAATTTTAATAAAAGGTAAAGTGATACAACCAACCCATCTCCAAAGGGAGAGAGGGGAAAAACTTTAAGAAATTGCAAACAGCTAGTTGGTTTACTATAGAAGACATACAGGCAAGTGAACCTTGGATGGCTAACTGAGGCTTTTATAGCTAGACGCTGTCTAATATTGATGTAGCCAGTTGCGTGGGTAGTAATGAATGAGGCCTTAACAGATTTGGCCAGTGCAATGTACATTATAATCTGAGATCTAGGAACAGGGTCTTTATGTCCTCATTTTATTTACAACATTGACCTTGAACAACTGATTGCAAAGAACACTAAGATAACTATCGGACATGAATAGCCCCTTTTAGTGCAGTCATGTTCCATTAACTGTATTAATTATTTTTACCGATGTAACCTGAGCCAAATCGTAGGAGACTCTGTACAAGCTACATTATGTTGACCTCATTATTGATTTGAACCTTTGTTCAAGACACAGGGATTACACTTTATCTCAACTGCCATGGTGGACACCCTTTGTATACTTAAGGATTTTTCAAGTTTGAAAAACATCATTGGGTTGGGGTTGATTTTGAGCAATAGCCATAATTTTATTAACCTTGCTAAGTACCAAAATAATATACTTTGCATTAATAGTGATACAAGTTTTTCTGCAACAGTATCCATTAGGATATTTTAAGAATCCAGGAACCAAGTGATTCATTTAAGACATTTTGGACATGCGTAGATGTGCACTGTCTTGTATCTGAGCTATTTGGTTCTGATTCTCTTAAGTCATTTCATTGGTTGACAATCACCAAGCCCATGACACCTGAAGTGTCACCTGTCCTAATAAGTGCCATTGATTATGTGGCCATTAAACCTGTGTCGCTCCTTTTTTAACAGTTTGGTATTCCATGCAAATTCATGAGAATCGATGCAATTGCTGATCAGACTCATATTATGACTTGGAAAGAATGCAGGCAAATGAGCACAGACCGCGCCACAACCCTTAAACGACAAGCCAGCATCAGGGCAAGTGACCTTTATGTTTTTAAAATTCATTCTGGTGGGATCTAAACCTGGTTATAAGACTTCTGGTCTGACAAAGAGATACCATTTTGGACCCCAAAGTTTGTACTGCTATAATATCATAAATGTATGCTAAAATGAAGCACCCAATTTTGAATGCAAGTTCTGGAAAAGTAAGCTGCGATAATTATGCCAAACATGCTTGTGCAACTCTGTAAGACAGACACTGTTTTTCATTTTTTCAATATTTTTTATAGTTTGGGTGGTTTTGTTTTCCATTTTAACATTGTCTGCAATTTTCCAAACTGTAACATTCAGCTTTTCTTCTTTATTTCCTATGTGTATTTTAAAGGTGGGATCCAATGGAGAAATAAATCATAAAGCCACTTGCCCTGACATTGGAGACCAAACTATAATAATGATGAAATTCGTTATACCCTGGTAATACATGTATGCCAATTTCATATTCTTATGAATAAAGGGGGTAGTTTCTAAAGAAACTGTGATGCTGCGTCGGTGGGGAAGTAGTACACAAAAATTTGTTTTTATCAACAGACTTGACAGACTGTACAGGGATTCTAAAAGCTGACGTTTCGAGCCCTAGCCCTTCATCACAGCGAATCCAAAGGGCTAATGCTCGAAACCTCTGCTTTTAGAATCCCTATACAGTGGTCAATTACATTATCAACTCTGTTGATAAAACCAAATTTTTGTGTCATATTCTTATGGTTGGACTGGAACAAGAATGAAATCAAGGGAATTGCAAGTTAGTCTTTTCGGATGCAAATAATTTTCCCTGTATTAGGTTCCATTACATGCTTTTCCTGACCAGTGTAGACGTGAGAAACTCACCTATTCCTGGGCCCAGTTATAGGATGAGTGGAAAAACACCGTCCTCTGAATAAAATTAATGACTACCAATAGAGAACTTGGTTAGTTTATGGCTTGCTTTGTCGGATTATTGGTAAGTTGTGGTAGATGACGGTGCTATCCATTCTACCTTTTGAAAACTGAGGCCTGAAAAACATGTAGAACTTGACCTGTACACAAACCAAACTTAAGCCTTAACATTCAGTTCAGTGTCGGGTACTAAGGTATAATTTATAGTCTAACAAATGTTGTTCTTTTTTCACTCTTAAGGGTCTTGATCATTCTAGTGTTGGCCTAAACCTTGTTTCAAACATCATCAAAGATGAACTGAAGATTCCTGATGTCAGTGTATTAATGGGAGCAAATCTGGCCAAAGAAGTTGCTCGAGAAATGTTTGGAGAGGCAACCATAGGTAACTTATCTCATTAACACACACCAATGTAATTTTTTTACTCTCTTGTCCTCTTATTGATTTCAAATGTTGTCATAATATTGTTGGATTTAGTGGATCCTTTCACTGGAAGTAAACTTGTGCAATCACAGAGGTTTGCATATTAACTGCATGTCTTAAATAAATATTTGTAGTAAAATACAACTGAATTGTCAAGTGGTAAAATTAACAATAATGTACAATACTATAATATACAAAATATGAAACTAATCTAAAAATCTAAAGGTAATGAAATCATTTGCTTTCTTGGTTCTAATTTAAGGGCAGATAGACTTTTGATAGCCAGATCTAAGATTAACTGCTTACTAACCGAGCGCGAGGTCCGTACTGGGGAATATTGACCCGCGGGCCAATATTCCCCAGTACTATGTCCCCAGTATGGCCCGAGCAAGCTCAGTTAGTAAGTTGTTTATTATATGACCCTGTTGTTCAAAGGCTGATCAACGCCAATCCCAGATTAAAAATTAACCAAGGAGTTTATTTCTCTACTCCCAAATGCTGTTCAACGCTGATATTCGGCAAAACTTTACATTAGAAGAAGTCAATCTTGTAAAACAAAAATAAGCAAAGAAACTTTCAACAAAAAGTTGAAAACATGAAACATAAAAGTTTACACTAATCTTGGATTATGTCAATCGGCTTTCGAACAACCGGGCCCAGCTCTTTTATGCACCCTTGAGGTATACATTTGGCGGCTTTACTGCAGATAAAATCAATGTGGTTATTCCATTTAATAACTCACTAAAAAACTATGTCCCCATTAAGGTCATGCCTAATTTTTACACCAAGTAATTTTTGGAAATCATCAGTCATTTCTACCATTTAGTTAATCCATCGACTCCCAGGGGTTCCCCATTGACGAGTTAAAGTCTGACCGGTTTTGGCCGGTTTGGATGTCAATGGGTTAAACTAGTGTTGCCAATAGTTACTGTAAACGCTTGAATTATTGCCCTGCTTCAAATTAGCACCCCGCTTTGAATAAGCGCTCCTCCTAAGGGTTAAAATATTAAATAAACACACACCCCAATCTTCCCAATAGAGAATTAACCGATTGAGCCATCGCTGAAAACACTCTTGCATGAAACTTCTATCACATTTTGTATTCGAACAAACACAGGTGTGATCTCAACTTAGTGAAGAAAGATCGTATCCGTCAGCCCAGCGAATGCAAAAAGGAAAGAGACCTCTGCTAGCAGGGAATTTAAAAGCAGGCCATCTCGTATCTTTCACTGTTATTCGTTGAAACCACACAGCTACCCCCATTGCTACACTTAGCATTTGCTTCCACACTCCTCTCTTCTATAAAATTCAATATGGTGGCTGAATCTTCTTTGTAACTGATCTAGCTCTGCGCCAAATGCAAAAAGGGATGTGAAGAGAGGTTTGAACACTCGCTCGCCGTCATACACACTGTGCACATTAATCGATTGAGTCATAAACAAATCCACTCTTGCATGAAACTACTATGACATTTTGTATTCGAACAAACTTGGGTAAGTGTCGCTTTGCTAATGCAGTTATCTCAATTAATTGATTATCTTTTGTTTCTTGTTTAGCAAACGGCACTGCCAGAGTTTTTTTGCATACAATAATTCTCGAATATAAACCGCAAAACTGCAAAAAAAAAAAACATTGTTTTTATTTACATTTCCAATACATCTGTGCCAATTTAAGCGTAAATTCTAAAAATTCCAAATCACATAGCATGTTTTTTTGTCATTTTCGCCATATTTGCCAAATTTGCCACATTCTGCAACTTGTATGGGCCCCCTCATTGCTTAGCTGTCCTTTGCCTCATTGGCAATTGTGGCAAAATTGTCATTTTCGCCATATTTGCCAAATTCGCCAACATTTTCTCTTTTTTGCCATTTTTGTTGTTGCATGCACAGCACTTTTTTATTAAAGTTCTATTTAATCATCATGTTGGATTCTGGGTTCAATTTAAGTAGTCTAGACTTTTATATTGAAGCTGACAATTGAAAAACGATGTAATCGCCCCCTTCTCACCTTAGAAGATTGACCCATTCACACCTCAAATGCCCTAGGATGCCCCCTATTGGCATTAGACTATTGACATTAGTCTCACTCTCAGGAGTCAATAGGTCAAATAAGCACCGCAGGTGCTAATTCAAGCATTTACGGTAATGTAATAACTCACTGAAAAACTATGTCCCCATTAATTTAACCCATTGACATCCAAACCGGCCGAAACCGGCCAGACTTAATATTTTACTCTGTCTAACGCCAGAATATTTTACTCGTCAATGGGGAACCCCTGGAAGTCAATGGGTTAAACACACGACTGATGGAGACTTTGTAATAGGGTCAGGCCCAGGGTGCTCGAAGCATGGTTAGCACTAAGCAGTGTTAAATACCATGGAAACCTATTGGTTTTGGTACCTCTTAAGCAAAATTATGGTAAGCACTAACCAGTCCTCGAGCAACCGTCCCCGGCTTATTTCTTTTTAAACACTGATTACCCGGTAATCATCCGGGAGTCAGTCAATTTTTGGATCATTTCAAACTGTTTTTGTGATTGGTATAAGATATATTATATCTTATAGCTTACTGGGGTTGACAACATTCTTGATTATAAATGGCCATTTCTGTGGGCAAATGTTCACTTCAGCTTTCATATTTTCTATCTTTATTACACTTCTTCAGTAATCTTCATATCCACAGGTAACGATAATATTGAAAATTTGGTTTTATCAACAGAGTTGATAATGTAAATTGACCACCGTACAGGGATTCTAAAAGCACTTATTATATTTTGTAGTAATTAGGTTGTTTTGTTCTTTGTAACAGGTTGTCGTACAAATGAACATGGTCCCATTCTGAAGGAACTTTTCCATACTGATTACTTCAAAATAAATGTTGTGAAGGATGCAGATACTGTTGAACTGTGTGGATCTCTGAAGGTGAAGTTTTCTTGTAAGGGGTTTGTGACAAAAAATTGATGAAATTGTTCAAAGCTTGAATTTTGGATTTGGATCCAGAATGGTTCCTCAGCTTTGGCATTAATGACATTCCACAGTTTGAAAAAAAAAGTGGGTTACCTAATCAAAAACTGTGTTGTTCTTTAGAATGCAGTAGCTGTAGGAGCTGGAGTTGTGGATGCACTGGGGTAAATTGTAACTTGCTTGAAAAGATTAATGTTTAATCTACTGTTTATTGAAAGTTGCATGTCGAGAATTGGAAAAAATCCTCTTAAGGAACTCAATGAATCTTGGCTCAATCTTTTTTTTTTTTTTACCCTAAAAGGAATAGCAGACAAGTGGGAGGTGCTAATAATTTTTCTTGAGTTCCTGAAGGACATTGCAACTACAGTTATTAAGTACTCTACATTAAATTTTCTCCATATTATTTATTTAGTTATGGTGACAACTCAAAGGCTGCTGTCATTCGTATTGGGCTGAAAGAGATGATCCAGTTTGCCAAGCAATTCTATGAAGATGTTGAATTGGAGACATTTTTTGAGTCATGTGGTGTTGCTGATCTAATCACAACTTGTTATGGAGGAAGAAACAGAATTGCTGGAGAAGAGTTTGTTAAGGGAAAGGTGAGGGCATTTAGAATTGACAGAGAGACCAGGCATCTTACAACCACTAATAATAAATTATTGGATTCAGGGGGGAAATAATCTGCATCTAAAAAGATTCCCTCACATTTTATCCTCCATTTCAACCCTTAAAATATAAATTATAAAGATAATGTTAGATTGTTGCAGCTGTGAATTCAGAACTTTTAGCTATCATGTCTATTTCTGCCAGTGTTGCGGAAGCTTTCATAATTTGTTTGTTAATAATTTATTTATTTTATTTACTTATAACGCGCAAGTATCAATTTACATTTTCACCTGTTAAAAGTAGTAGTATTTGTACAAGGGAAAGACTAAGATTGTCTGCATCGTTGTTGATTTGAAACTGATAGTTATTTTTTTTGCCAAGACATTTGAGGAAGTTGAGCAGTATGTGCTTGGCGGACAGAAGCTGCAGGGACCTCACACAGTTTATGAAGTTTATCATCTTCTGAAAGAAAATAACTTACTAGATGAGTGAGTTTTTTATTGATTGTTTTAACCCTTTCCCTCTTAAGGTCTGCACTTATGCAGGATTTCAACAGTTGTCATGCTTACCCCATTTAGTTATATATCATTTCCAGCTATTACAGTGCAATGCGCCTGACTGTGGCCACCCAACAATTAAACTTTCACATTAATATTTTGACAATTACTTGTAAATACGCCAACTCATCAACCCATGCAACGATTTTCAACTTACAACTGTGCAAACCTTCCTAGGACGAGTGACTGTCATGTAAATGGCCACACAAAAAGAAGGCGAAGGGGGAGGGGGTGAGGTGCGTTCTCGTTTGACTTTTGGTCCAGGTTTTTGCACAGCCATATTTAAAAATGATCATTTGAAAGTCAACCCCAGTCAGGAAAGAAGCGTCTAAAATTCGCCAAACCGCCTGTTGCAGGCTATCAGGCTGTCTTCAGAACTTACACCACCAAAAGGGCATTAGATTGATATACACGTACATGTAGCCTGTAATCCACATTATTTCCTCAAACATTTGAACCTTTGTGGTGTGAATGAATGTAGAAATCTCGATCAGGGGAAAATACTCTGCCACATTTAATTTTTGATTGCTACCAAATTTTGTTGCTGTTATTTTTTAGGTATCCTCTTCTTACAGCTATCTACAATGTGTGTTTTGAAAAGCATCCTCCCTCTGAGATGATCGAAGTACTCAAGAGGCATTTATAGTTATAAAGCTTACACTGTTTAATTTTAGTGCAGATGACTACTGTAGAAACAATAATAATTAATTTATTAATATTTTTGTTGTCAATTATTTTTCGGTTCATAATTTTTTCAGGAGAAGCTAGAGGCCCTCCCAGGGAACATGGCTAATTTGATTGGTCCTTTTAAGCGTCAAACCGGAAAAATTAGAGCAAAAGTCATGGGGAGTTGATTATACATCTGAAATATGGTTCAACTTCTTGCAGGAACCTCACTTTTTCTTTCGATTATTTTCTCTTTTTCTTCAGTTTGTTTTAGTTCTGTAGAACGTTTCTCTTTTTTATGCTATCCACGAGGTTCTCTCAGTGAGGAATGTCCTTTAAAGTCACCATTAATGGATTTGTTGATTTTCAGCTCAGAAGGCTTCATCCTTTGAGCTGTGCTAAAACACATTGAAAGTAGTATTTCATACAATAAACGCTTGCAATAAAAACGTAATAATTAATTGTAAATACGCCTTATTTTAGTTTTCTTGTATTTTTGTGATTTGAAAGGGAATAAATTGCGATCCATCCAAGAAAACATGTTGTGATCTGTGATTGACCTTTGATTTGTTACGCCCTGAGTACGAAATGGACATCCTGTAAAATTGGGTTGTTACGTAGATTCAATTTAAAGTGAACTGAATGTGTGAAACTAATGTACCAAAACGCATTTCGCACGTGCAGCACAATTACTTTCCCTAGTTTGTGCCGTTTTTCTCCTACATAAATCCTTGGGATGCCAAGCTGTTTCGGACTCGTAAGCAGGGCAGGGAGAGGCGAACCCAGAGAACAGCTCTAAACCCTAACTCGACAGAGTTTTTATTCGCGCCCATGTGCTATGTAATGAGGAGCAGGGCTTGCGCAGTGGTGAGAGCACTTGCCTTCCATCAATGTGGCCAGGAATTGATTTCCAGATTCGGCGCCACATGTGGATGACTTTTGTTGGTTCTCTATACCCCCGGAAAGTAGGGGGGGGGGGAGGGTACTCCCAGAAAAAAATTGGGTGGTGTGTGCGGCCCGCTTCTTGAAACCCTCAACCTATTTCGGACCAAAATCTACAATTTTTCCTACCCTGTTTCAGACCTATTTTAGCTGTTACATGGTTGGCGTAACAATTTGTGAAGGGCTTTTGTTGGTAAAGAAGTAGCTTCTTCGAAAAAACATACACAATTCAAGACTTGGAGTGCACAAAGCATACCCTATTTCAGATAAAAATGGTCAAGATCAGGAGGCCATGACTAGGAGCGAACAACAGCCCTATATTCCTGTCAGACGGATCTATTGAATTTCCCGCTAATGAGACTCCCTAGGGAGACCCACGTCCAAGCACAAGAAACCTAACTTGACGTCAAGCGCTACCGAGCCGGAACTGCCTTTGTTTTTGCGGAAAAGGTAGTCTAAAAATAGATTGGTCTGTAAAAATGCCGTGACTTAGGCTTAGTATGGGAGTTACTCGTTCCTAGTCATGGGCTCCTGTCAAAATCGATGCCTTAATTTCAGACCAAAACGGCAAAAAAACCATAGCCTAGGTTGGGGCCGCACATACCTTTATAGCCCATATAAGGGAGTACCCCCTTCCCGGTCTATACTCTGTTCCGAGAGTTTTTTTTCCCCGGGTACTCCGGTCTTCCCCTCTCCTCGAAAACCAATATGTGATTTGATTAGTTCTCCAGGTGATCTGGTGACGTAATTTGGAGGACTGGAGAGAAACATTTTAACGCCGTATCCCACAACCGCGCGCGGCCTTATGGTAGAAGCGAGGTTAGATCTTGTCGGGTCTACTTGAATGTTCATTCAGTAACAGGAAAATGTGGTAGACACGTAATGATATGTTGAGTTTTGGCGATGGCAATACTGCAGGGAGTTTGGAAAACAACACCTAAGGCCGCACGCGGTTGTGGGATACGGCGTTAAAATTTTTGTTCCCAGTCCTCCAGATTACGTCACCAGATCACCTGGCTGATTTCAGTTGATTTGTCGTCTACACTCGTACTCATGCTCAGCTCGGTTAGATATCAGCGTGGGACTCAGCGGGGTCATCAGCGGGCAGCTGAAAACGCACGAGCCGAGTTGCGTTCAGCAGTCTCCTTTCATATCTGAAGGTACTTGTTGTATCACCACGCTTAAAAACCTTTAAAAAAAATGGCGGACGATCTGCAAGTTGCTCGCTGAGAGTTGTTATCAATTAGTGTTTTAACGTTTGGGACCGTTATCGTTACTATATCTCCCTAGTTTTTCGGTTGGTCGGGGAGTTTCCATTTTTGCAAAATGGACGACGACGTCGAGGTAGAGGATTTTGAGATAACTGATATGGATCTGATGCACGGACTTGGGCTAGGCTTCAGAAGACGAAAAATGACCAAGGAAGAGGCAATTTATGGCATGTGGGCAGACAGAGACTCTGACGATGACGACGGCCCTGTAGGATATACTGGGCGCAGAAAGAAAGATTATTCCAAGCCACTTAATTTCGTGAGTGGTGGAATTGTGCAAAAGGGAAAAGATAAGAAAAATACAGATGATGATGGTAAGCTGTCATCTTCATCATCATTGTAAATATACGTACGTAGTTTATTTTAAGCAGGTTACAAATATTGGCAAGACCAAAGTCCTGATGTGGACCTGTGCAACAAAGCCAATAAGAATAAATTGGAGAATGAACAATATAAATTTAACACTAAGTTTAAATGAATAAATTTACATCAAACATTATATATCTAAAAGTCTTTAAAATCCATTGATTTAAAATAAATACTACAAGACGCATTCTCAAAACTTATAGTTTTAGGAAGTCCTTATTTTCCCTAATTAGTCTCTTAAAAGAACCAAGACTAGAAGAATTTTTAAAAGAATCTGGGAGGAGATTCCAGCACAAGGCAGTTCTGTGCTTAAAGGAAGATCTGCTAATCTCATCACTTGTGTTGAATTTGAAATAATGCAGTAGTTTGAAAAGTAGAGTTGTCCCACTCAACAGCTTCCTCTTGTATAATGCAGGGTACTTCTTTTCACAAATAATGTTTGAGTGGCTTGGTAGGTCTTTATTTATTCACAAGCCAGAAATTTATCTTACTGGCACTGGTGTTGAACCTCAGTCCTCTGTTTCTGTGTTTAGACTCTAGCATTTTGGAGTTTACTTATCTAGGTAAATATTTTGTGTGTGTAAACAACAAGACAATAGAAAGTTAACCAAAAAGTTTGATTTACGCTGTGATCAGCCATGGTTTAGCTTGGTAACCAAGGTCAAAACGACAGATATATCTGCTTGCGTTAGCTTAGTATTTCACATTGTGCCAGTCTCATTCAATCATGTTGTTTCTATCTACATACATGTGCGAGTTGTGGCCTAAAACATAGGTTATTATTGTTATGGTTGTTATTGTTTAACCTTGGTAAATGCTCTAGTGTAAACACGGGGTGAGCCACCAAACTATGTATTCCATTGTTTTATCCCTAGCTCACACAGGCCTTTTTAATTTCTGAGCCACTTTTAATAAGCTACTCCTTCTCGACATGTGTCATGTGTGAAGCAATAATTGTTTTTGATAGATCTGTTTAGGGTTTACAGTGGTTTGCCAGCTTACCATTTTACAGTAAATATCAACACTGATCTCTCGTTTTTTATGTATCTTAGAACATGTTTTTCCTCATGAAAAGTTTCTTCCACATTCCTTTCTTACATGCAATTAAACATTAATTTCAGTAATGTTATTCTTGTCACTCTACATAAGGTAATTCTCTACACCAATACATCAGGATTATTGCAAAGATATTTCAATTACTGATGTCAATGTATTGACTTAGATGGTAGATGTAACAATTTTTTGGTCTTGCAACAAATGGAAACAGGCCTAAAGTTGCTGCCTTTTTAAATTCATGAGTGATTAATTTGTTTTAAAATCAGATACAACTAGCATTGGCAGTAGTGCAAGTGACAAGGGAACTGGTTCAGGAAGGAGCTCGCCTGTTGTTAAAGACAAGAAATTGTTTAAAAACACTGGAATAAAAAAAGATGCAAGCACACTGGGTAATTCTTTTCAACAAAAAAGTAATTTTTTGCTATACTCAGCAGGTTATAAACCTCATAATGTGGCTAAAACTGTGATGATTATTTAGGCAAAGTCAAATTTGTGCCATTGCTTGTTAGGCAAGCACTGCCATAATAAGGATGCTACTCACTTGTGCTGCAGGGCTTCCTGTAACCCAGCAAGGCAGATTCGGGTTTTACGGGATAATAATTTTTCTGATATTCATTGTGCAGTTTAGCATATTTAGAATGCCTTGGTCTTTGCTGGTTTGTTTTACGTTTACGCGTTCTCTTTTGAAAAGTGAAAGGTTTTAGTAAATCATCTCAACCCCGTCCATGATTTGTCTTAGAACATTCTTCAGAGTGTAGGCTGCTTACTATAGCAATGGCTGTTTCAGAGACAAGGTCATGAGAATTAACTAAAAGTTTTCATCACCTCCCCTCCCACAAATAAAACTTCTAACCCTAACCCTAGCCCTACTGACATTTACCAACCTCAGGTGAAATCTGCAATATTCGTAGTACCGTTGTTGACATAGTTACTTGATTTCACTCTGTTATTATTTTTTTTTTTGATTTGTAGGCACACAAGTGTTTGCTAATAAAATGCGTAAGACTGGAAAGTAAGAAGATCCTTGAGTTTGTATCATATTTTTGTCATGTTTAAAGACTTGATTTATGCAACCTTAATATATAAAAGTAGTTTTTTTCAATAAATCTTGGAAATGGTTTTCACAGATTTAATAATAATGTGATGGATAATAAGTTGGTGTATGCTGAAAAAAGTTTTTAATTATTTAATATAATTTTTATCTTTTTCTTTGTTTGTTAATTACCGGTAGACTAGCAAAATTAGTTTGTTTAGCTATATATTGGTCATTTTAACAGGGAATTTGGTTCGTGGGAGAAATACACAAAAGGATTTGGAATGAAAATGCTTCAACAGGTAAAATAGAGTATGTTCATTTAAGTTAACAATTAACCCATTGATGCGTGAAGGTTCCCCATTGACAAGTGAAATAGTCTGACATTAGACAGGGTAAAATATTACTAACTATGGCTGGTTCAGTGCAGTTTATTTAGGGGTGAAAGGGTTAAATAAGCAAGCCAGATCTAAAAAAAATGATGCTATTATTAAATAAGTAGACCATTTTACTGCAAAGAATTGTGAAAAGAAAGCAAAATCATGACTGAAATTAGTGGCTTTGCTACCAAAATGGTAATAGCACTCTATTATATCTCCAGTACATCTGATTCAGCATCATGTCTTTCAAATAATAATACAGAATAATACAAAAAAATAATACAATAATGACTGAAGGGGCACAATAGTCAGTTTTAAATAGTGAAGGTCTGTAGAAAACTGCTAAGGATGAGCCCTTTGCTTATGAGTTGTGTCTTTAAACTAAGGTTACTTAAAGTGCATATGACACAAAGGTTTTTATTCGCTTGTTCAAAAGAGCTTTGAAAATGATGAAGAACTGTGTTTGTGCACTTTGAGTAACAGATGCCCCTCACGAAGTTTGTTTATTATGGCTCTCAAACGCTTTCATGTAAATTTCTGTTAAAAAGCTCTTTATGCAGAATTTGTTGATAGCTTATTTTCCTGAAAGTAAACGTGATGATGGCTTTAAAATAAATAACAAGCCAGAAGGACTTTACATTAGAATAAGCTTATGTTCATATTTTTAAATTTTTGCATTTTTAATGATGAGCCGACCAGCGAACATGCAAATTATTTTCACATAAATTTCACCACATTATTTGCATCACAGACGATTGAGAGTAAACAAAGGCAAGGGGCGAAAAGGAAGACAATAAGACAGCTCACAGATACTAATGAACCTTTATGCATATGTGTTGACACGCATCTACATTTTTAGGGTATTATATTGGTTTTCTTATCTCTGAGCTGCACTGTACAATGTCATATAACCTTTCAGTCGTTTTAGCATTAGTAATTTAGGTGTATTTCCTTTTTGTACTGCAGATGGGTTATCAACCTGGCAAAGGTCTTGGGAAGGAAGGTCAGGGTATTGTGATGCCTGTGGAGGCTTTTAAACGTGAAGGTCGAGGTGCTTTGGGGAGTTACGGCCCTGAGAGAAGCAAGAAGGCACAGGAGGTAAAACTAATCTTTGACATTTTAAATGGGTTTGTCGCCAATAAAATCGAACAGTTAAAAGTTTCTTGAAATAAGAAGAAAGTTGTATCAGATATACTTACCATTAATGAATATTTAAAACATTAATTTTCTTTTGTAGTCGTTCATGAATTAGTATTGAGATCAATGCACCTATTGTATGCTCGTGGTGTATGAACCCACTTGGTCATCTTAAAAGCTGTATGTTGTATTAATTTGTTCTTTTAAATTTGACTTCAGTTGAGACCTCATTATGATGAAGAGGAGGAGGAGGAAGAAAAATTCAGGGAACAACTTCAGCAGTGGAAGAAGACAGAAGATGTACAGAATGACTATGTTATTTACTACATGAAAAAATAATGATTGTTCCCCTTTTAAAGCTGTTTTTTTCCCCAGTATGTATGCTTAATAAGAAGTGTTTGCCAGAGCAAACACAGAGACTGCCATCCAAAATTTAGGCCATCATTTAATTATCACACAAATTTTATAGCAAGTCTTGCGTTAAAAGTGATCATGAATCATTAACAATGTCAATAATAATTTTGAGTTCCATGTTTTGTTATAAGTACACATACTTTTGTTCTCCCCCAGCATGTCTTTTCTGGAAATACCAAGAAAACTAAAGATTTTTTTTAATTTCTGAACCTTGAATTTTGCAGGGTGGTTACTCAAAACCCAAGTATGTTTACAAAACAGCAGATGAAGTTAAGGTGAATGTTAATGACATTCTGAAATCACAGGTTGTAAATCAAGTTAAAGTTCACTTGGCAACCTGGTGTACAATCAACAACACTTTAAATCGATTGAATAAGTATGGACAGCATTTTGTCCTATTTAATTCATGTTTTCTATACAATATATAACGTATTCTTTATAGAAATTCAGTACTTACTGTATTTGCAACATGCCCTAGATTATAGTTTGTCTAATAAACTGAAATGTGAGTCACATGGAGGTAAAGAATTAGTATATTATATTTCAACTTTAAACTTTAATTGAATGATGTATGGTTTCTTAATATTATTTGGATTTTATATTTTGGGATTCTGTCTTAAAAAGTAGTTTTCCCCTCCTGTTTATAATCTTAGCGTTGTTAATATAATAATTTGTTACATTGTTGTAAGTATTGGGTGATATTAATGTCTGTTTTGTTAGTAATGTTAGTATTGTATTGCTAGTAATTGTTTATTGATAAGTCATAAGGAATGTTAGTATTGTTTAGTAATAATTATGGTTTATTTTCAATTAAAAAAAACCAGTTGCACTGTAACTTTGTGAAGTTACTTTCAACTCCAAACCGGAGCAGCTACAAACTATGACAGGCTGTAAATGTTTCTCGTGAACAAAAGGACAAAAATTAGAATTTGTTATGGCATTACTGAATGTGGTTTAGCCAAGAGAGGATTACCACTTGATAAAATCTGTCATAGATGATTGTTTTTAAGTTTTCATTTCGCAATGAAGAGAGTTTAACTGGCATGTTGTATTTTGAATGTAGGCTTCAGGAGGGACTAAGAAGGGGCCGTCAATATCCCTTAAACACAGCAAGATAAAGGTAATATAATAATAAAATACAACATTGTCATAGATGTACATTTATGTGAACCATGATGTTTGGTACATTTCTTTACTTGTCTTTGCAAAACAGAAAATCATGTGTCTAAAACCTGTAAAGAATTATTAGTGATGAACTTTCTTTCAACATTTCCCATACTGTTATTCTATTAAATTGTGTTCATATGTTAAATTTTAGGTAGTGGATATGACAGGACCAGAAACCAAAATTCTAACAGGGTATGGTTCACTTGCACAACAGCATGCTAAACCTGGAGAAGTTCCTCCAACAACATCAGGTACCCATCTATCATTCAGTTATTGTTTTGAACAAACAAAAGATAGGATTGACAATGGAAGTGACAATGACAATGACGGTAAAAACGAGAGCTCAACAAACACAATGACTCTGACCATATATTATTCTTATTACACATATGTTATTCTTATTACACATCTTGATCTTCAAAGTAATTTGTTGTTTTGTGCATTAAAGTACTCATCATTTCCTAAATTGTTATTTTGCAGTAAGAGATACTGAAGCTGCATTTTCAATGCCTGAATTAACATACAACTTGAATCTGTTGATTGATATAGCTGAGACAGACATCATTCAAACTGATAGGCAGTAAGTTTTGAACTGAGAAGATTTTAACAAAATCATGGACCTTTTTGGTAAAAGTATGCAGATATAAAGCTTGAATTCCAGGGAATGAGGGATCAGGAATACAGAATGATAACTAAAAGATTCAGGTACACCATTTTCTTGGGTGGGGGGCAGGTTACCCTTGCGAGTTGACCAGTTCTGTTTAATGTAATGGGGAAAATGTGTGGAAATGTTTCACTCTTCTCTTTGTTAACCCAGCCAAATAAAGTGCCATTGTTGCCAGTTAAAACACATGTCTTGTTTTAGTGAGATTAAAAGGGTAAAGGGTAAAGTCACTGCTTACGAGCCAGAAGGCCCATCAGGCCGGCACTTATCTCTGGTTTCCGTAGCATGAAGCGACTAGGAGTATTTCTATTCCCCCCTGGATGGGATGCTAGTCCATCGTAGGGTTACCTCCAGCATTTCGCCGGTACCCATTTATACACCGGTGTGGAAAGAGGTGCCGTGAGAGTAAAGTGTCTTGCCCAAGAACACAACACAATGTCCCAGGCCAGGACCCAAACCCAGACCACTCGATCCGGAGTCGAGCACACTAACCATGAGGCCACCGCGCCTTCCATTAAAATGGTTAGGGTTATCTCATTTTCCATGGAAAAATGAAAATACAAACAACATCCTTGCGGCACTCTTTTTCAAAGTCTCCTCATCCTTCCCACTTTTGTAGTAGCAGTAAGTAGCTTCTGGAACTCATAGTGAAGGCATGAAATACCACAGACTGGTTCTGATATATCCAATATTTGTAATATCTTGCCAACTACCACAGAATACTTTCTCTTATGGTTAAAAGCAAAAATGAATCACCTCTTAAATTCCAAGTACCGTACAATCATCAATGAGTTGATTTGCAGATGCTGCATTTAAAATGTTCCTCTGTTTCACATACATCCTTGTGATAGTGATCCAGTGCACCACCCTCCTTATCTTAACCCATTGACTCCTGGGGAACTTCCCCATTGACAAGTAAAATCATCTGGCATTAGAGTAAAATACTAAGTATTGCTGGTTTAGGCCGGTTTAGGGGTGAATGGGTTAAATCATATCAGCAGGCCTATGCACTTTTTCTGACCATTGCATACATGTAAAACCTCAATGGCTTACAAAATTAATGTACCTAATCAAAAGATGCACATCTTACTCAAGGTGGGCGATATATTTCCTTCCAGCATTTAACTCATTGACAGTAGATAAGCTTGGGAACTGGTGCCCAAGGTGTTGGCCAGGGGCCAAATGCAGGCCAGGCAGGAGGACATGGAGGTACATGTATCTGTGACAACCCTGCAAGTGGAAAGCGCCCATATAACTGCAACCAGCCAACCAACACTGTCACACTGAAAGGAATTCAGTGGAAATCATACATACCCGCCCAAAGTATACGATATTTTAGAATAAAATACAAGTTCATGCCAATAAGCAAATACTTAGGAGGACTGCTAGGACTTCCCATCTTGTGTTTACCTGATTTGGCTCTGTCAATGTTGCCATGTGAGCTCAAGTTTTTAATTTCTCTCCCCTCTCCAGTAACCTACTTAGTCCTCTTGAATAAGCACTGAAGGACTTTAGTGGAGATGCTCTAAGCACTGAAGGACTTTAGTGGAGAGGTTCCACACTATTTCCTCTTGGTTGTTGCTGTATTGTATATTTTATATTTTATAGGCTGAAATATGAACGAGATCTTGTTGTGAATCTTAAACATGAGGAAGAAAAGCTGACCACTGTGTTGGCGAGGGAAGAAAAGGACATTAAAAGGTTGATGGACATAATTACAATGATTGAAAGGTATTGTACATTGTACTAATTTGGGGTATATAATTTTAATATTGCCAAGATATTTGTATTTGGAGTAGATATTTTGCATTTTTGGCTTGTGTTCTAGGACATTAAATGTTGGAAATGAGAAAACATTATTACACTTTAATAGTGGAGCAAACTGATTAGATCTGGGTGTTTTTCCAGGTTGTATTAATTTGTGACTTACAAAGCCAATCAAGCTCTTTCCACTGTTCTTATGCTGATCAATTTCCAATTCAAACCATCTGTTTCTGAATTTCAATGTTTAGGTGTCGTCAACAATCTCTTTCATTGGATGATGATGCACTTACGCTTGACAAGTGTGAAGAAATTTTCAATACTTTGCAAGAGAGCTATTATGAAGAATTTAAGGTATCTCATGCTGATTTGTTGTCTTCAACAAAAACCTGAGCCAGTGACCATTCTCTTCCAGGTACAACTTCACTTCATTGTTGCATTAGATGAGATACCACTGGGTATAATTCTAATATAAGCAGGACAAGGATATTATTGACCATTATTATGTTTACTTGTTTGTTTGCAGATGTATGATCTGGCATCCTTGGCTGAACCTCTTGTATTTTCGTTGGTAAGGAATTGGCAATCTGCATAGATAATTGATTATTTACAAATGTAACTTAGAGATGACGTTCAGTTGCTTTATTCAATCACTTAGCAGAGGTAAGCAAAAATGGTCATCTAAACATTTAGAACTTTGACCGGTAAAGCTTGTTGCCTGTCTGAAAAGCTGTTCCTAGTACATTTAACTTTGGTGCTTATTTATTTCCAAAGCATAAGTCAATCAACCCAGTACAAACCCGATAGACAGGCACCAAAGCCAATAATGTCTCTGATCATTACTGCTGCTTTAGATGTCAAAATACCAGTCAATGCCAAGTAAAGAAAGGTCATTTTATGCATATATCGGTATTTAACACTTGAGACTTATCTGTACATGGCCAAATACACAATTAAAAGTAACAATATTAATTGAAAAAACTGCATTCAAAAAACTGATCGCAAATGGAGCAAACTTTTGTTTCATAAATTTTACGAAGTACAGTGAAGTTAAATACATTTTCACTGAAGACAAATCTGAAAAAGACCCAGAAAAATAACATACCAAACAGCAAAATTAATAACAAAACACATAATTCACCTTATTTAAAACGATTGATAAGCTATCTATTGTGAATTACGGTAGGGTCTTTGTTTTCCACAAACCCAGGCCGGTATGTGGAAAACGAAGACCAAACAATTAATGAAGACCCCCACAAAAATATAAAGTGATGACGTAGAGTAACCAAACACCACATCCCTAGTGTTTCCTGTGGCTGACAAGTCATTTCAGGCGAATTACTGCACCCAGGCCAGTATGTGGAAAATGAAGTCCCTACCGTAATTCACAAGAGATAGCTTATCCATTATTTTAAATAACATGAATGATGTGTTTTGTCATTTGCTGTTTGGTATGTTATTTTTTCTGGGGGTCTTCGTTTTCCAGGTCTTTGTTTTCCGCACACCCACTGCCTCCTTACAAGAACCTGACAGGGAGACAGTGAGGTTTTTCTTCAAGTTATGGGACCCCTGATTTGTCAATATTGGTCTGACCACTTGTTTGTGGATTATTTGATCCTGTCTTCCTACAGTTGCGGAATCATTTTGAAGGATGGAATCCCCTTGCTGACCCTTCCCATGGGCTGAAGGTGATGGTACGATGGCAAGAAATACTTGAAAAGAAAGAAGCAGAAAATTCTGCTTTTACCCAAACACTTACACAAGGGTTGAGCCATGGAGATGAGAAGTAGGTTTTTTTTCTGCTTTCGCAGTTCATGTAAAAAATTTAATAGTACATGTACTGTTGCAGGTCAAGTGTGTTGTTAATTCTGAAGTATCAATAGTCTTCTCACCCTATCCCAGCAAAGGACGACGTAAGCAAGAGAGTCTCACTTGCCAGATCCCTTGGATTGAACCGAGAAGGAGACAGTTAACTGACAGTCGGCAGTAGTGTTGCCCTTCATTAGCTTTTAAATTGAAGGCATAGTTTAAAGTCTCAGACATGGAAAATAATTTGGGCACTAACAAGTTGTCTGTAATGGGATTGTTAAAGATGCATTGAAGACCAAATTAGTACAAACATTGCCAGTAAACATTCTTGTTTACAAGGTGTCTAACATATTTAATTTAGGATGAAGATGTATGATCGTCTTGTATGGGAAGTTTGGATGCCTTTTCTTCGTTCAGCTGTATGGTAGGGATCTTTTAGTGATTTTTTAAGGAAAACAACAACAACAAAAACCTGGAACTGGAATCAATAATAATATTGATGTTGATTTGATCACATTTAATTTGGTGAATATTTAGTGAATCTGGTCTCAGAGGTTTTTCTTGATCCGTGAGAGACCCATGAAGCGGTAAAGACGAGTCGCGAAGGGGCGAGAAGACAAAAACCTCTGGTTACCTTGGACTTGAATCTCACTTTCGTGCAGATGCCAGGATCAGGATCAGGATTGGTTGATATTTTTACAAACACTCAAATCAATATGATTGGCTCATTTTTGTTTGGTAATACCAAGGGGATGCGTGATTGCTAAGTTGCCATGATTCTGATTAAATAGTGTCTCTTTTTTAATAAGACATGTAATAAATTATTACTTCATCTCAAGGAAATAGTGTATTGAAGGTTACTAATGATAGTGTTTTAAATAATATTATTGTCTCTAGTTCGTGGAATTCTCGAGATTGTGATTCAATGTTAAACTTGATAAATGCGTGGAGTCCTGTTCTTCCTCAGTGGATTTTGGATAATATGAGAGACCAACTGATCCTTCCTCGTTTGCAGGTCAGTTTGCGTTGTAGCAATAAATTTTCCTTTTATGTGTAGTATTGAAATAGAGTACAAGTGGCAAGCATGCAATTTCTCAATTTCTTTCAGGAAGAGGGAGATTGCTTTAAAGGGGACTGGTACTTCTGTTTTTGACTTTCTAATTTTCTGACAACAAAAAGAACAATAATATTATTACAGGCAAACTCATTTTCTTCTCCAAAATGAACAGACATGTTTAGCGTCGTTAATGGTAAAATATACATATGTAACATTACAATAGGGAAAAATAGGGAAAAAAGAAGAATCGAACAAAAACAATTATGCAGTCAGTAGGTCTTTAAGGGTCAGGACACTATTTACGCAAGTGTGGATATTTTACTATTTTAATTTGCTTATACTATGCTAAAGAAATAGAAGAGAGGAAGAATACTGAGTGAAATCTGCATGGTTGCCATAAACATTTTATATAATTATAGGCAGAGGTAGACTCATGGAATCCTCTGACAGACACTGTCCCTGTACATGCATGGATACACCCTTGGCTTCCTTTCATGGGTGAGTTCTCCAAGAAATATTCTCAAAACTAGCGTTACGTGGCTCTCACATCAAAGGAAGAAACAACGACCATAACGGCAACAAGCTTATGTACGTAAAGTAGATCAAATAATAATTTATTCAAGGTTGGTTTTTGGTGTGAGGGGAAAAAAACTGAGGACCCAGAGAAAAACCTCTTAGAGCAAAGTTAAATCAATCTACAAATGATGTGGAGTCTGGCATCTGAACCCACATGACATTGGTGGTGTGTGAATACCCTCATCATTGCACCCTAGTTTCCCCATCTGGACTATAGATTTCAAGCATACGGGCTTGACTTTAATGCTAGTATTCTAAGGGATTTGAATGTGCTCAAGCTTGATTTCAATGCTTTCAATTCAAAGTATTATTTACGTTATTCAAGAGCATTTTATTTTTGTTTCTTGACTTTGTAATTTTGTGAATATTTTCAAGATAAATATGAGAGGCTGTTGTTCACCTTAAGGTCACTGACATTTTAAAGAAATGGTAGACATTACATCCATGTACATGTAGACTTATGCTCATTCAGTTTTCACACCCCTCAGTGATTCCACATGTAATGATTATTTACTGTCATTTTTTGGTTTAATTTTGGTCCATTGCTTTTATATAATAATGATTCAGTTTTCACACCCCTCAGTGATTCCACGTACATGTAATGATTATTTACTGTCATTTTTTGGTTTAATTTTGGTCCATTGCTTTTATATAATAATGATTTTTTCTAGGAGATCACCTTGAACCCCTGTATGCTCCAATCAGGTTCAAGCTTGCCTCAGCACTAACAAACTGGCATCCATCAGATCCATCGGCAAAAATGATTCTTGAGCCATGGACCAAGGTATTCTTGCATTACTGGTCTGTTGTCACTTTTCCGGCTATTTTGCAATGATTCCCAGCAATAATATTGTGCTTTTATTGCAGTGACAACTGCAATACTAATTATTGTTGTTTTTCATGGTTTAAATTATTTAATATCCTAAAATTAATGGGAAAGACTCAAAAGAATATTCTATGCTTATCTTCTGAATCATTTAGGTTGGTCAGACATTTTAGAAGTCTTTTTTCTTTCACCCTTCTTGCATGTTTGAGAAGTCTTTTTTTAACATTTGTCATTGTCAGGTGTTTTCTAAAGGTACAATGGATGCATTCATTCTCCGTTCGATTTATCCCAAGTTATCACAGTGTCTGTCTGAGTTTATCATTAACCCTCATCAACAACACTTGGGTAAGTGTGACCTAACTGTAGTAACAATTTATTCTCATACAGTTTTCAGTTTATCTACTGATTAGGTACCTCAAGTGTCATTCAGGCCCCCTAACCCTAACCCTAAACCCTAAAATCAACCTAATGTGACTGTGTATCTTCTTTTATTCAGAGCCATTCCATTGGGTCATGGAGTGGAAAGACATCATCACACAACAACATTTCATCAGTTTATTAGAGAAACACTTCTTTCCTCGCTGGATTCAAGTCAGTGTTGTTTAACTATTTTTAAAAAGTGTATGTTGGGTTTCATCGCTGCTGTATGTTAAGCTTATTGCCTAGTATTTAAAAAAATCAGATAGCAATTTTATTAATAGTAATGGCCATCAAAGGCAGGGGTGACTGACATTACTGCTGATTTTTTTTTGGTGTGTGCTTTCCTTTCTGTGAATATTGTTTTTGTTTTGAGCAGGTTCTGAGGGGATGGTTAAGTGTCAGTCCTAATTATGATGAAGTCATTCAGTGGTTAGTAACCTGATGTTGTATCAACTTCATACCACTCCCTTTTGAGAAAATACCCATTTCTATGCTTGTTATTACAGCATTAATGAGTCCCTAAGGGTCAGTGACATAAAAAGGGGAGACTGCAGGGAATATTTGCATTCCCAGGAGAGGGGCATGGGCAACTGAGGGTGATGATGATTACTCCTTCCCCCACCCCTGCAAGGCTTGTGAAACTAGACAAGGAGGAACACAGAATCTCCTTTTATCTATTTATTTTTTAATTCAATTACATAATTATTATGTTAATCACTATCCTTTGGCAAAATTTGGGTGGCCGGGAAGGCAGAGTTTATGCCCCCTAGGGTAGCGGTGTCCCTAGGAGGACCCCCTAGAGTAGCGGTGTCTCTAGAGACAACCCTACATTAGAATGTAACATAGGGTGGACCAGAAGAGGGGTGCCCTTCTAGAAGGAGAATAGGTCAGATGGTGAGTTGTACCATCTTGGAGTAAGCAATCCGGACCTATTGCCAAGGAGGGCTGTCCCACATACTGTGGGGTAAAGTGAAGCCCAGGGTGCACTTCCCTGCACACCTAGGGTTGAGTTTTCTAAATTGAGCTAATTTTTTTTTTAGTTAAACAGCAGTAACATGCGGAATAATATAATGTAACGAACTATGAGACAAAACAAACAAACTAAAATAAAATAGATGGAAATAGCAAAATGTAAAAATTTTGCAAGACAAAGCACAGCCATAGCAATTAAAGAAGACAAAGATTCCAGTTGGGTGGGAGGGTGGGAAAAATGCAATCTTAAAGAGTGCGACTCAAGGCACTTGCTTGAAGAGCAAAGCTGAAATTATACAATTTTTTTTCCTTTCTCCTATTTGTTATCATTTCTGGCCAGGTATTCAGGGTGGAAGGGAATGTTTAGTGAGGATCTACTCAACAACCCCAGTGTCAAAGGTTGGTCATACAAGTGGGCATGTAACATTTTGTTTCGTTTTTTTGCCTTTTCCTGTTCTAAGGGGAAATATTAAATTGTCCTTTTGTGATTACCAGTCCACTTCAATCGAGCACTTGACGTCATGAACCAAGCAGTGACCTCACCTTCTGGCATTCTGCAACCTGGAGCTAAGGAGAACATTGCTTACCTTACAAGCACTGAAAGAAGGTGAGAATCATGGGAACCCCATCATAAAGTCAGTGCTGAGAAAGATTGTTTCCTGTGCATGCTTTGACACTTGCAATATTGTTTTAATGAACTCAGAAGATATAATAATAATTATTATTAGTTCTTGTCTCTTTCAGAAGAGAAGCAGAAGCAGCCGCCTTGGCAGCAGCAGCTGAAAAGCAAAAGGTCAGTGCTGCTCAATTCATTTTTATCACCAAATTGACATAATTTCATTTTAATTTTTTTTCTTGGTAGGCTGAAGCTGCGAGGAATGTAGCCTCTCAGAATGTTCCCTCCAACTTCAAGGATCTTATACAAAACCTGGTAAGTTTGAACACCCCTTCGGCAAGGCAATCTTCCTTTGTTAATGCTGCTTGCACACTAGACTTACAAAACCTTGATCATCTGTTAACTCTTTTTTTCTTGATTCAATCCCATTCTTGTTGAAGTTATGCGCCGATCAACTCAAAGCTTCAACATCCCCTGGCCCCCCCCCTCCTTTTGCCCTGGGCATTTGAACTTTTGAAGATTGGATTGTTCAAATTCCTGCCCCCTCGGGCCAAAATGGTGTTCAAATGCTCTTCCCTATTGTCTGATTAATCGTTGTTGGCTCCTGTCATGACACTTTACATGATGATGCTGTTTTTACCAGACTTGAGAAACTACAAAAACACTGAAACTATGAAAAGTGACTGGAATTTGAATTAATTAAGTCGGACAATGTCAATAAGCAAGTGTAAGCTGCTCTAACTGAAACATGGCAAAGGTTGTTTAACAAGGGTACTGTATATACTTATGTATTTTAAATTGATCAGTGTCGGTTGATTATCTCTAACAGAAACATACAGCTTTAACGATGAAATGGGGGAGTGAAAACGTACCATATCGTTTTCAGGTGTGTGACGAGGACAAATTACGCAGCCAAAATTCCTTTGAAGACCTTCCTTTGAAACAACTCTAACCCTAACCCTAATTCTTTGAGATCCAATCGCTCACAAATGCTATATCTCTTGTTTGAAACTCATCCATCTCGTCCAAAAGCATGTATAAAGATGTTAGCAGCTTCAGCGCCTGAAAAAACCTGACACTTCCAGGCAAAGGTCAAATTACCCAGCCCCGGGCACAGAAAGTAGTCAAATGCCGGGGATGTGGGGGGGATGTTGAAGTTTCGATTTGATTGGCACATTACATAAAGGAAACTGATCTCAGCCCACCCATTCCTCGTCCTTCAGTCAGAGGAAAAAGCCTAATGCAAGCCCTACACGTAGTTAAGGACAGTGCCTACTAATTCAAAGGTATTTTTGTGCGGTTTATTGAATATGTGGGAAAAGCAGATCTTAACGTTTGTTATTGAAATCCAAAAGGAAAATTGGGGTAACCACGCATTTTTCGAAGATAATTAATCAGCAATATTTGTAAAAAGGTTTAAAATACAAAGCAATGTATGGTGTTCTGTTCCACATTGAAGGTTAATTATCTCTGAAAAATGCGTGGTTACTCCTTTTGGATACCAAGAGCACTTGCTAAGTTCTGCTTTCTCCGTAAAGTTTTGAACTGCGCAAAAATATCCCTGTGTTAATAAGCACCATCCATAGGAAATCTGAGTATCTCGAGATGTGCACACCGTATGCGCAATAACAATAGTAGGCACCGTCCTTAAGACAAGTGTGCCCTTGAACACTCTCTCTTTTTGATTGTTCTTTTGTATGCAAAATTTTTGTACATAAAAACAAAGATGACCAATGCTATTTGTTTTTGTGTTGTTGTAGGCAGAAGAAAACAGTCTTTTGTTCATGCCAATCGCCAATAGGCGGTATGAGGGAAAAACTCTGTACTCACTGGGAAAACTAACACTCTATATCGACAGGGGAGTTGTATTTGTAAACACACAAGGAACTTGGAAACCTGTTTCACTTCAAGATCTCATGATAATGGCAAAGTGAAGTGATGGAAAAGTAATAATTACTGTCAGGAATTTCTCTCCTTGCTTCATCTCTTCCATATCAACCTCTGTGTTAATCCTGTCCTTTCTGGCACAAGCTTCAGTTAAAAGCTTGGTATAGAAAATTGATAAAGAAGAGGAATTTGCATTCTTGTATTTATTAGAAGATTTAAAGAAGTCAGGAAAATCCATTTTTTATGAGAGAACTGTCATTTATTGATGTTGCACTGATCACAGTTGTGAACTACTTGGACAAGAAATTGCAAGCCTGTAAGTAATCTCCATTGGAGTCCTTTAATTAATCTCATTTGAAAATTGAGATTCCTCTGGCAGCTGGCTTCACTCTTTGAAGTTAAATTGAGCACAAGAACCCAATGGAGACCTTTCTCACAGGCTTTAATAAGATGATGTGTAAAAATGTTACTGCTGAAGTCCATTTTGTCAAGTGTTCAGAAGGCAATGGCAGAGGAAAGAAGTATTTCTCTCTTCCAAGCAACACACTTGTTTAAAGCTACTGAAAATAAAGTGATTATTGAAAGCTGCTGTCTAATACCCGATTCACATCAACTAGACAAGTTTAATTAAACCAGGTTTAACAAAATAAAAAATGAGCAACGGAAGGCTGAAAGACTGAATTTTACGTTGGGTTCATGTAAGTTCTAATGTGTGTCTTCATTGTGTTGAATTTGGAGTCTACATTATGTCAGGTAGTAACTTGTATCAAGAAAACAATTTAAACCATGTTTAACTAAACAGCTTTTAAACGTGTTTAAGCTTTGGTGTGAATGCGGTATTATAAGTTATATTACACTTTGTTCAAATATTTGGCCCTAACTGTTTTGAAATCATTTTCCATGGCAAAGTGGAGCAGACCCTTCAAAACAGGTTACCTGGCTATTATACATCAACCAAATCTAAATAATTTTCAATTGGTTCTGAACAACTGAATTACTGGTAGCCATCTCCCCAGCAGGAAGCCTCAACAATGAAATCAAGGTGAAACAACTGTCATGCTTTGAGGATAAAGATTATTGAAGAATACTGATACTATTGTTGTTTCATCCAACTAGAGAAATCAGATAATCATAGTGCTTTTTGGTGGAAGTTAGTTTATTGTTATCAAGAAATGGGGTGAAAATACTTTCTTCACATTGTCGATACAATCCAATTTTGAATAACGATAACTATAAAAGAGTTCTAAACAGACCAATTTTATTAGTGAATTACTGAGAAATACACTGTAAATGACCTTTTTCCAAGCATTTGCATTTGAAGCATTGCCTCATTTTAGAGAAAATAATACCTACATGTAAATATAAATAAATACATTTGTAAAATTACAGGCGATAATTCTTTTCATTAATTTATCAATCAATATCAATATCAAGTGAACAGAGCTTGATTTACTCTTCAGTTACCATCATGAGCAATTGATTTTTCCTTTACGTTTTAATACATAACCCAAACAATAAATAAGTGTTAATATCATAAAAAGTAAATGGACAGGTCAGAATGCATGGAAAATAATAACAGTTTTTACCTACATATTTCACATATGCAGGGCTGTCATTAAGGGCCGGGGGACGGGGATTTTCCCTTTGTATTTTGAGGTATATCCCCAGCTATTTTGACGTAAAACCAGCATGTTGACTTCACTACAGCAACTTGAATCCCCCCACCTACATCAAGAATTAGTGACAGCCCTGCATATGCCACCCAGGTTTCACTTGAGTTAACCTTAAGCAAGGAGAATATTTTGTACAGATACTAATTCCCAAAAATCCATAATAATTATGTGCTAAGATTCTTCTACATTTTCATTATCACTTGATGACACATCTGGGCTTTGTCCTACTGGCTTCTTATCATCAAGCCTTTTTTTGACAACTTCTAATCTTTGTTTAACTGATACAAAGTCAAACGTACCCCTCTTCTCTCCAAATGGGTCCTGTCAGAAAACAGATTTGATTAGTATGAGCAAAATTAATGCTAGTTTTCCTTGTGTTGGAACCCAAAAACGTTTTTCTTTTAAGTCACCACTTTTAGAATAATGAAGCTTTACTCTTCAAGTGAGGGTGTCCTTGGGCATTTTAGGTGTCAGTGGGTTAAGGGGCACTGTCACTGTTGCGAATGCACTAGGTTCTTTAATCGGAACCGTTGTCGTCCCCAGAGGCCGTGATTCTTTCAGTCAGCACCAAGAATGACGACCTCTGGCTGGTTCCGAACCTGGAAGTCCGTGAATCACGGACTCCTGGCTCATCTGTACAATCTCAGAAATTTGAAACAATTAGTAGCTGTCAACAGTTACCAAAATAGACCCCATAGCGACTGCACGTATTTCAGAACCAGCCAGAGGTTGTTATTCTTGGTGCTGACCGAAACAATCCCGGCCTCTGGGGATGAGAATGAATCACAACTTGATGTTGTTTTCAAGTTTCCAAGGTGAAGACAATATGGGGGCCGCTGTCACATGCACTCAGTGCACAAATAGTGATTCAGTCTCCACAAGAAAGCAAAGCAGAGCAGTCAAAATACTAATGCAGCATCTACAATGTAGAGAAACTTTTTTAAGGGGTGGATTTGACGTATGGTGTAATCGAAGTATCAGCTGTTTCACAATTAACAAGGATCAAAGTGGAGGGTGTAAACTGCAAGTTGCAGGTTAGGGTTGCAGATCATTGATAAATCTTTACTTCAACTAACATTAGGCCTAGAGATTAAATATTAGATGTTTAAGCCTAAGGTTAGCATTTTTGTGAAGGCTTGGGTTTCAGTTATGGTGAAACAATGCCTGCAACCTACGGTACATTGTATGGTTTACACTCTCTGGGATCGAAGTTTGTCTTGTGGCTCATTTGTAGCTACTTGCTTAAATGTCAGAGACCACCACATCATCGTTTGTTGATAAATATTTACCACCTGAAGTGTGTTTGAATATTTTGAAGAAAAACCTGCATTTAGATGAGTGGAACTGCACTGGTTGTGTTTATTGTTGCACAAGTTATAAAACCACAAGCAGTGAGTAAAACAGCTGAATTTTTTTTTCTCTGCTTAACCATCTTTCAGCTTCAAAGTCATCTCTTGGAAATAAATCCACTCTCTTTCAGCTTTGAAGTGGCATGTTAACCTGATAATATGTTTGTTACTATATCACTTAGAAAAAATATTTATGGTTAGGGTTAGGGTTAGGTGTTTCCAGTCACACTTCACTGAATTCAGCTGATAGTAAACAAGCATGGCATATTATTTTGTGTTAACTTGGTTTTTATTTTTGCACTCCAAATCATCGATAATAGATAAAAATGCATTTTATTGCTTTTCAGAAACTGTATTAAGTCTGGACTCAAACAGAAAAAGCAAAAACTGTTAAGATCTCTAGGTGCAAGAAATACTGCGCATGTCATCGCATGACAGTGTCCCTTAATGGTATGTCTTGTATGGCCTGTTTTAGCTCTTAGTTAGAATGGGGGAAAATGGGAATGAGAGAAAAAAAAAGAGAGTCATAACTAGAGTGATGAATCCTGACCCCCCTTCTCTGCGTTCCTTTGCTGGATTCTACTCACTCTCCTCCTCCCCCCTCATGAACAATGAAGTTTCTGGACAGATACAAAAAGAGTTACTAATAAGTAAAAACACTCCATCCAACCTGCATGTTTTGCCCATTCAGATGCCAGTTTTCATTAATGACAGAAAGATAATAATCATAAAACTCAGGAAATGATTTCTCCATAACATCTCTGAAACAACAACAGCACAAAATCAGCAATCCAATTTTTCACCTGCTTCCTCATAAGAAGAAAACACAGCATGGTTGGTTTCTGCACTACTGTCACAGGAAGAGGTCCCTGGATGGATGCTAAACTAATTCTAATCGATATCTGTGTTGATGTTTTCTGATAAGAGTAAGTCTGCTACTTGAAATTCACTTAAAATTGAGTGACAGGAAGGGGAAGATATTCAGTGATGGCAAAGGTCTCTTTTGTGTTTGCGCAGCTGAAGAGCATGGGAAGAGACCTCTGCCATGGATCAAAACTAACTGGGATGAGCATGTACGGCAGTTACTTAGCCACCGAATCCTTGTGTGATTCTTCCCGTTGTGTGAGTTCACTCAACAGTGGAATTACTGAAAAGGAATTCGTGTGACACAGCGGGTTAAACTTACAGTCAGCTAACATATTATGGAGCATGCGGTTTGAAGAGTGCTGTCCAAGGTTGTGGACGGCGGTTGGATCAACAGATTTGGAGGAAGTCGATGTCTGCTCTCTGGTGGGTAGCTTGGTGTTGTGCCAAGTGAAAACTGACACCTTGGAAACAGTGATCAAGACCGGAGACTTCCCCTAACACCCAAGATTGTTATGACTAACGACCCCCCATGGATCAACAAGCAGATGAAATCTCTTATTAAACAGCGTCAAGTTGTGTTCACTCGAGGAGATCTGTATTCCTTTCGCAGTTTGCGTAATTGTGTAAACCCTCTGCACAAGTTGTGTCGCGCTAAATATTATGAATCCAAAGTAGATCATCTAATGAATTGTAAGCCACTTACGTGGTGGAAAGAAGTTAAGACTCTTGGGGAGATGAAGTCCACCACTCGAACATAAGCAGCGAGTGAAAGTAGGTCAAGATTGTTTTTCTGAGTGGCATGATGTCCTGGCAGGGGTTCCCCAAGGTACTAAATTGGGCCCATGGCTCTTCATTATTATGATTAATGACCTCGACATCCCAGGTTTTGAGTTATGGAAGTACGCCGATGGTTCTACAATCTCTCAAACAATACTCAAGGGTGAAACAAGCACATCCAGACCGCTGTCAACATCTTTGCCTTGCATGCCAATTGAACGAGACAAAGTGCAAGGACACGAGGATTTGTTTTAGTACAAAAGGGACTCCCTGATCTCAACCCTATTGTTACTAACGACAAGCAAACTGATGTTGTTTCACATGCTACGATTCTGGGTGTAAAAATTCAAGTGATCATATTGTAGAAGTTGTGAAGAAAGCTACGAAATGCCTGTTTTGTCTTTCTCAATTAAGGCGCGCAGGTCTAGGCCCTAATGAATTTAGTACAGTTCTATCGGACCTGCATCCGCCCAATCATGGAATATGCATGCCCAGTTTTTCATGATGGTCTACCTGTGTATTTTTCTCACAAGCTAGAGGAAGTGCAAACAAGGGCAATGCATGTCATTTTCCCATGTTTTTTGTATGATGAAGCGCTTGTTAAGACAAGTCTTGTCACTCTGTCAGACTGATGGCAAGCCCTAACTAACAAACTGTTCAAGAAAATCTTAGAAAACAGAGACAGCAAGCTCAGGAATTTGCTGCTAACACTATAACCTCAGAAAGGCATGCTAGTTCAATCCAGTTTTCAAGACAAACAGATTTTGAAATAGTTTTATAGTTTTTAATGCACTTAAGGTTTTCACCAACGACGTAAATTTTTTATCCTTTTTAAGAACTAATTACTTCAAGATCCATTTAATGTTGGTTCTTAGTTATTATGTAGCCATTTCAGACTTTTTTTTTTATGTGTATATATTTTATTTATTTAATCTTTTATCAATCTGTAAATATGACATAATTCAACCCTTGGGTTGCAATGTGATATTCAATAAACTATCTATCTATCTAAGTTTTGACCCATGGCAGAAGTCTCTTTTCCCGTACTTGTCAGCTCAGTGAACGCAAAATAAAAGAGACATCTGCTAGCAGGGAAGGGAAGAAAGTTTTAATGTTCACTTTCATTTTACCAGCCCAGAGCTCAAGGAACAACACTGCTTAAAATATCAAACTGCTCTCGCCCATCAAATAAAATAACATTTAAAAACTCATTAATAATTCATGAGCCATACAGCCTATCAAAACATCGATAAAACGTCATGTGCATGAGCTTTATATCCTGATAAAAGACTCCTCATTAGTATTCTTTTTATAAAGAATTGTATGCTAATATTCACCTCTCACAATTTGAACCATTGTTTTGAGTTCAGAGGGACACAAGTTTTCACAGGGCTCGAAAAAACCCCCGTCCGGTCGTCCGGGACAAGTAGATTTTCCTTTCGGGCAAGTAACTTTCACTCCTGCCTTGCCCAACGGGCAAGGACCCAGGCAAGCCGTTCACTGACTAAATTTTTGATAACGATTTTGAGAAGAAAAGGTATTAATAAGCTTTAGGCCCAAGGGTAATCAACTGTTTAGATGAAGTTTGACGAAAATTACAATTTATAGCGTTGTTTTGTTGATTGCGTGATGCGCGCTCTCGGCTTGGAAGTGGTTGCCTAGCACGTGATCAAAATCTTCCCTGATCAAATTTCTTTCCAGGATAAAAATAGCCGCCGCGTTGGGAACGAAAACCGCCGTGTTTATTTCTTAATTCTAGCAATTTTCTGCGAGAATATTTCGGTTTCTCTGTACAAAACTTAACTCAACAGCGATATATTAATTAAAACTGTAGAAATTGTACGCGAAAACTGAGAAGTCGCATATTTCTACCGCGAAAACGAAGCCAGCTTTTTTGATACTAAGAGCCAGGTAAATCTCTGTTCTCAGCGAAACATGCAAGTTGGGCGCCTCTGCACTAAATAAAAAGTGTTATATTATTAAAAAGAAATGGATAAGTAAGTCACCAAAATACTTTCAGAGTTCCTGGAAGATGACTTACAATAGTGTTTCTTTCAAACGAAGACGTTTTCCCTCGATTGAAACTATTTTCATTCACAAAAGTGAAAAAATGTGCTCTCGCCGGCTTTTCAAGATATTCTGCATGTGTCAAAACTGAGGTGGGAAAGCGATTTGTTATTAATTTCTCGCGCTTCCCTTGACCATGATTTTGTAGAGCTACAGAAAATGCAGTTTAACGTTAATGGAGTCGAACACGATCTTCGTCTAATTGAACGAATTGAGTCGAGGCTTTATAATGTTGAAGACACCCAGCGTGTAATACTAGAACTAGGAAATAAGTACACGAACGAACAACGACAACTGCGCAAACTTTGTTTCTTCAACTGGGAGGCACTGGCGAAAGATGCTGTGGGACAAAATTTAATTCCTGATGACATCTTTGTATCACGTTCGAAAATTGGGAGAGTTGAATTTGACGCCATAAAAACATCGGGTGATGGTAACTGCCTCTATCGCTCTGCTTCCCTGATACTGGTTGGGAACGAAGATCTCCATTTGTTGTTAAGGCTTCTTACTGCAATCGAGCTGTTTTTACACGCATCTTACTACGCTAGGCATCCAAAATTTCTCTCTGGTATGAAATCACCCTCTGCTGATGTTCCAGAAGATATCATGTTTACACTGTGCCTCTCTGACACTGGAATGAAGATGTGGGAAAGCACAAAATGCAGAGAAGATGCTATGAAAAGGGAAGCAGCAACAGGCTGTAGAGTATCCAAGTGGAGTGTTATGGTACACCTGATGGCACTTACAAACGTGATAGGAAGAACAATTTTGTCAGCATTTCCCAAAGATTGCTCAAAAACAAGGCCATTTTTCCATGACGAAATCATCCCCCGGGAATGTTCTTTCCATGCCGATCCAGCAGTTATGCTTTGGTCAAGGGAAGGGAGCCTTAACACTCACCCAGCGGGTTGGTATCAGCCTAATCACTTTATTCCTCTTGTCGAACGCCGATCATGCTCAGCCAATTCAAAAGCGAGTACATCATCATCAGATAACAAGAAACATCACAAGGATGAACTGAAGAAAAAGCCCAAAAGAAACATTAGTGATTTTTTCTGTGGCTCAGTGCGTAAAAAGCCTTGTCAAGAACCAATGGGAAGTTCAACAGAACCCAAGTTTGGAAATTGTGACGAACAGTCCTTTGTAAAAAGCAACCTCTCAACAGCCACACCCAGCAAAAGCCAACCCCTGAATGGTGACCCGTCTAAAAGCCTACCTGAAAGAACTCTTCCGAAAGAAGAAAATACAGAAAGAACCACAGAAAAGAATTCCGAAAAAAAGAGGAAAAGAGAGTTCAAAGGGCATTGGAAGGAAACGTATCCCTGGCTTGAACATGATGCTTCTAATGATGTTATGTATTGCATGGTTTGCCGAAAATATCCAAAACTGGCAGACATTACAAGCCCCCTTTACAGAGGTACTGGTGGCATTGGCAAGTACAGACTTGAAACTCTGAAGTCCCACAATGGATCAGCAAACCACCTCAAGTGTGTCAACAGAAGTCAAATGGATCAAGGAAAAGCTCATGAGCCACTCCCCAAACTATTTAAAGCTGCTTTCAGTAAACGTGATCAAGAAACGGAAGCCAGATTGCACAAGCTGTTTAATACTGCCTTCTATATTGCCAATGAGAACTTAGCCTTCAGCAAGTTCAAAGGACTTTGCGATTTGCAGGAAAAGAATGGTCTTGATTTTGGAACCCAGTACAAGAACGATAAGGCATGCAGGGACTTTGTGGAAAGCATAGCAGCTGTCGAGAAGGAGCGATCCCAGGAGGAAATTGAAAATGCTAGATTCTTGTGTGTTTTGGCAGATGGCTCGACTAACAAGAGTATTACCGAGCAGGAGTCGGTTTATGTTCGCTGTACAGGATCCAACGGGCGTCCCTCCACTCACTTTGCAGACCTTGTTCCTGTTACATCTGCTGATGCCCCTGGGGTTACTGCTGCTATTCAGAAAGGTCTTCAAACTTTAAGTATAGATGAAACTGTCTTGAAGAAAAAATTGGCCTGCTGTAACTTTGATGGAGCTAGTGTTATGATGGGGAAGAAAAGTGGTGTTGCAAAACAGCTTCAAGATATAGCCCAGCATCCAGTTTGCATCATACACTGTGTAGCACACAATCTGGAGTTGGCTGTGCTAGATGCAATAAAGCAAACGCCCTATTTGGCCATATTTGAAGAAACTGTAAAGTCAGTATTTTAATTCTACTTCTACTCTCCAAAACGTCGCCGTGAAGTTAATGAAATTGCAGCTATTCTCGACCAAGATCATGTTTACTACAGTGGATTACAGAAGACAAGGTGGGTAGCCAGCCGGTTTAGGGCCATTAACGCTTTAGAAAGGCACTTCTTGACAACCGTCACACATCTGCAACATAAATCACAGACCAAGGGAGATGACGGAGCAAAGGCCAAAGGAATTCTTCAGAATCTGCAGAGCGAGAAGTTTGTGAAATTCCTGTACTTTCTGCTTGACGTAATGAAAGTGTTGTCAGACTTAAGCAAGTCCTTCCAGAGAGACGAGTTCTGTATAACCGATCTCCTTGTGCACCTGGAGGCAGGTATTTCTCAGCTGGATGTTTTGAAGCTTCAAAGGGGTCCTAAGTATCAAGCTTTTGAGAAGAGGTACAATGGGCAAACTGGGGTACTCAAGAGTGGAGTCAAAAACAACCACGAATTGAAGCTGTCAAAACCAGGCACTACGGTGGAGGATGGCTTTCCTTCTTTTATCGCAGAAGTGATAGCCTACATCAACCAGCGGTTCTCAAGCCTTCGTGAAGAGCCGTACAGTTACTTCACAGTCTTTGATCCTAAGGAGATGCCTCAAGATCAAGCAGACCTTGCTACCTATGGCAATAAAGAAGTCCGTTCTCTGGTAGATTACTTTCACCATTTCTTCTCAGATGATGAGAAGCAAAGGATCATCGAGCAATGGCCCATTCTACGTCAACGACTTGCAAGGCAGAAGATGCACAAGACCCTAGATGTCTTCTCCAATATACTAATGTCACCACCCGATGATGTTAAAGATTGCCTTGTTCTGATTGATCTTCTTATCACTCTGTCACCGAGCACAGCAAAGTGTGAGCGTGGATTCTCGACCATGAATCAGTTGAAGAATTCAATGCGCACATTGATGAATCAAGATACCTTGACGGCCTTAATGAGAGTCCGATCTTCAAATCTCAATGTGACCAACTTTTGTCCTACTCCCGCAATTCAACGCTGGATGAGTGGAGCAAAAACCAAGAGACACGTAGACCTTTAAACTCTCTTAACCATCATTAGCATGCAAAGTGACTATGACTATATGAAATTGTTATTAGTGTAACAGGTCACATAATGACTTCATTGTGCCATAATACATATGCTCTTGTTCAAAAGATTGTATACTTGTTGAGTTTTTTACTTTGTTTAATTTATAACTGTAAGCCGATTCAAAATAGGCCTTTTCGTAAAACGCCAAGGGTCTTCAAGGTTATAGAGAATTATTGAACAAAAGCATAAGGGTGTCAAGGCGTATGAAAGCAGTCAATCAAAAAAGCTCCGAGACATTGTATTGGGAAAGATGATAATCGTGATAGAGTATCTAACAATGAAGGACACACACTACTTCAATGTGATTATAACAGTGTTTATCCATGTTAATTATTACAAACCGTACAACTTCATAAAAAGCGGAATGACGAGGTTAAAAGTTGTGGGAGTATTACAATAGTTGTAATGGTGTAAACATGAAAGTGATCAGCACTAAGAGGATGGTTTTATTACATTAAAATCAATTCTTGGGTTCATGAATTATTAATGAGTTTGAAAACTTGGGCAAGCGGGGAAGTGCCCCGGGCAAGCAAAACTTAGGGGTTACTTGCCCAACGGGCAAGGTGGAATTCAAATATTTTTCGAGCCCTGTTTTCACCTGTGCTAAAATCATACAGACTATTGAAAATTATGCTGTAAATATTGTAGCATGTGAAGTACTCTACAAGGATTTTCAGGTATCCTTAAAATTATTACCAACCTCAATGCTGATGGGCACTTAAGTTTTCCTTCCAACATATCACAAACTGCAACCCTAAGACTTTCATGTTGTATACATTCATTGTAGTGCTTTGAATCACCCGCTTGACGCTCCTAGAGATGCACAAAAATAATTATCACATTAAAATAATTTGTAGCATCACAAAAGAAAAATATATTTTTCATTGGAAAGTTAACGATTTCCTCCGCAAGTTTCTCTTTTAAGGAATTGATAGTTTTTTTTTAGCAAAGTAGCTTTCATTTGATCCATGATCAATGTACTCCGGATTTGACATGGCAGTGTGATTTGTCTTCTTGCTTTAATTAACTCATTCACAGGCATCCCAGGATGCCCCCAGTTAACGAGTAAAAAATTTTGTCTTCAGTTACATGTGGACAGAGTGAAATCTGTTACGTTTCACTCCCAGGAGGAAACAAAAACCCAGAGCAAGAATAACAATTGCAAATTTAAACCAACAAATTACAAGTATGTGGAAATACTGACAATAAGTTGACTGCTGGAATATACATGTATACTACATGTAAAACTGTAGAAATAAAATTATGACTGAATATCCTTTGACCTGTTCAAATCCTGGTTCATTGTGATATGGTTTTTCATTTAATAAAGACTGTATAGAGATCAACACACTGGACAGAGACTGAGCAGGGCTCCAAGCTGGACCTGACCAAGTCCTGAAGCAACACAAAACAAAGAAAATTACCAATGTTATTTGCAATGTTTATTGACCATTTTTTCAAAGACCAGATAACTTTATCCAGTGGAGTGATAAGTCACACAGTGACATCAGTTGGCTGTTGGTGTCCCAAACAAAACGATAAAACAAAGGAAAAGATCCTCATGAACATTGAAGACGACACAGTGACTGTTACGTTTGTTTGCTAACAAGTCCTTCGTTTCTGGCTTGGTAACAAGTCTTTGTTTGGTGACATCATGAGGGACAACAAACAAAAACTCAAAGCAATGTGGATGACTTTGCTTTGTTTTAAGACGCTGCAACAAATGCTCGATGAAGCAATGGATACCAATTTAAATCACTCTTAAATTATTAATATCATAATTCTGGCTCAACCTGCCCAGAGCGCTCTTTTTTTTTTCCAAAAAGATACAAAAAATATCAAATGATTAGTTTTTTACTATTTACTGGCTGAAATAGGCTTTTTCAACTGAACTACAGTGGCTTGAGGGAGTTTTTTAAGGCTCAATGTCCACATGTATGTGTAATACGGTAAATGGGGCTGCATCGTTTGTCAACCATCGTTTTTGTGAAGTGATCTTCCGGTCTGCACGTTGGTGTATCCGTCGTTTGAACAACTGGGGCCAGTTTTTTATCATACTGGAGTGGAATTCCCATTGGAAAGGAACTCAGAATATATGTTTCTGTACTTCAGCACGATAGCCATTTCATGAAGAAAGGGTAAACCAACAGTACAAGAACAGCACCAACAAACAAACCAGCTAACAAGTAAGAAAAGGGAGATATCTGAGATGCTAATTTCACAAAAACAAGTAAAATCACTTACCCAAGTATACTTAGACAAACTTTTCCATTTCTGTACAAGTTCGGGTTAAACCTGACCTGTCCTCCACCTGTTGTCATAAGCTTGACTCGTGGGGGTCTAATAGGATAGTCAGGTGGACAACGAATAAGAAAGTAATAGAAGCCCCCCTCGTATGGCGTATCAAATGGGCCTGTGATGAGAGCGTGAATCTAAGGACAAATAGTTTTGATATTAGAACAAAGTCGGCAGTATTGGTTTTCAGATCAAACTAAACAAAGAAAAACCTTTGTTATATCATCTTTATCAGGAACTATGCACATTCCAGGTGGTGGTTCATTGTAGATGCTCATTATATCCCTAAAAAAGTCAAAACAGAACATTTACACTTGGAATTTTAACATAATTAATGTATGTATATATATATATATATATATATATATATATATTATATATATAGCTAGAGCGACCCTTATCAGTGCTGATTGCCTTAAAGGCAGGTGTTAATGTTATAGGCATAATACATTTAGGAATTACTCACTCTCCTTGGATGCAGTTGTGGGTATGTAAAAAAAACCCTCTGGCAGTACATATGGGTGTCTGGAAAATCAGGTTGTTTTATTTCAGCTGAAAAAGTTGCTTGTTATGTTACACACTTTGAACTGCAAAACTGATTTTTACGGATTTCAAGTATTAAGCACATTGTTGTGACGACAAAGTTCGTACCACTGGTGTCCCTCCTGTTTTGAATGGCTAGGGTTCCAAGAATGACTGACATTGAGACTCCTCCTTGCCCCATCGTGGTGTGGGAACACAGTAACTGTTGTTACTAAAAGTCATGGATAAAAGGAATCCAGGAAAGAAAAGGTAAGCACACAAGAAATTCACCTTTTTTATTGGAATAAAATGTTAAGGTAAACAACTATGAACCTTGCCTTCCAGATCTCAATGCAATGAAGATCAAGAAGAAACACCAGAAAGGTAAGCAAACATAGCAATATTGTTTCAATTCCAGTTCGGGGTTTCATATTTTTCAAAAACCTCCATATATTTGCATAGAGCAGGTCACCCCAAATCAATCATTTAGTTTTTATTGGCACTGAAACTTACAAATGCACATGTTTAAAAATGTTTTGCAGAGTCTGAACGTGACTAATGATTCTGTAGCAATTTGAGACTGTTAGATATGATTGAGATTCTTTTACTGTTTATATTCTGTTACAACGTTGATTAATATTATAACGGCAACAATGGTCACTTAAAGTTCCAAATTTGATGTAAAGCAATGCCGGTGAGAAAATACCTCGCAACACCCTTTGCTATCCACACCACAATTAAATCATTGGGAAACACTTGCTAGGTTTGCTCACCTTTCCCTTGATGTTTCTTCTTGATCTTCATTGCCGTGAAAATAGAAAAGCAAGGTTTGTAGTTGTTTTACAATTTACCTTAACATTTTATGCCGATCTATTATAAGATTAATTTCTTTTGTTCTTACCTTTTCTTTTCCATACTCCTTTCTGCCTTCATTAACAGCCACATTCCCAGGCCACCAAAGGAGTTGCAATGTCAATTATTCTCATAATTTGAGTCATTTTTCCTGTCTCGTCAAAAACAGGAGTGACACCTGTGGTGTGAACTTAGTAGTCAAACCAAGATGCTTAATATACCAAATCCATAAAATTCAGTTTGAATAGAATATATAATGTCATCATCATTATCAGCAGTAGTCTATTGGTGAGCTGCCAGACTGGCTCTGGATCTACATGACCTTTTACATTTTGTCACAGCTGAAGTCACTGGCACTAGGAACTGAGTGGCGCCGAGCATGAGCAGACGGATAGATTGCCGGCTGCTCGCTTCTCTTCAACTTTATCAGCTGAAGTAAAACAACAGGTTATCATGGACCCTTCCTGATCATATTCTAGTTCTGGTTCTGGATTCTGGATTTTCCAGATTCCCATACATGCACTGTTAGTCAGTTTCTTGATCAGTCGATTCAGTCCCTCAGTTCAAAGCAAGGAAAATTCATCCTTCTTCAGGATTATAATAAGTTTTAGTTCACATGTAAACAAAAACTATATTTCGCACAGACATCGACACTTATAAAATGAAGCCTAAACAACTTATCCTTATTAGCCCATTGATGATGAAGATCAATTTCCAAAGGTCATCTGGGTTTTTAACAACGTGTAAAGAAGATCAATATTGATAACTTAAACATTTCGTTACCATCATTTGCAGGAAATCTCCGGCTATATACATGCACTTTTTTATAATATTTAAGTACGTTTACTGTCAAAGTGTAAAAGAGCATCTTTTTCGATATCTTATCGAAAACGGAAATACTCCCATTGAAATGTGCCGAGGAAACGCCTGACATTTCTAAGGCAGTCTACAAAATTCAGATCCAAAATTTTTCGAATAAAAAAATTATAATTTGTAAGCTTAAATCTCATCATATAAAGACATACTTTTTATTCGTTTCCAAGACGACTAATAAAATAAGGGGCATTTACATGAAAAATTTTAACTCCTATCAAAACCTCTCCCTTATCTATTGGAAAAAATTCAGACCGCGCGTTCTTTTATGTTTAGCTACAAAAAAATTACAGGCAATTAAGCTAAAATGCATCTTTTTTTAGTGTTTAGAGATAATAAAAACGCGTTTTCAGGTCATATAAAGTTGATACCTTTTGATTCTTAATATACATTGAGGAGTAACCTTTTCTTTGTCCCAATCCTTGGAATGAACAGGGTCCCAAAGGGCATTCGATGTTGCTGCCAAAAACACATCTTCTTCCGCCATCTTGTGGATACTTCGTTTAATTCAGAGAGTGCGCATTAAAACCAGTGACGTCATTCTTACCAAAGAGAGATTTTAGGATTTTATTATTATATTTCTTCAACAGTGAATTCTAACACATGATTTCTTTAATTATTTTTTTTAACGATAATGAACTGTACAATGGAGTTATGCACCTATCAATGTAAACCCCGTTGGGGGGGGGGGGGGAGTGCGGGCAAGGGGTGGGGATTTGACGGCGAAATCCATCTCCTCCGTGGGAGGTTTGATTGAGTACCTTTGCTCGGGGGTCGGGACATTTAATTTTTTTCGGCAGAGAGACTGGGACCAAGATAAAGCCTGGTTAACTGGCATCGTCTTTCTTGGCTTTGGAATGGCGTGGGTTTCGGAGAAGGTGAGTTTTTAATCGATGTTTATCTGCTACTTCATAGGCCATCTAGTACTGGGTGGGGATTTCTAACTGCATTTTGATGAACGTATGCTGCCCCACCTTTGGGAAATTGACCAGAATTTTTGCTCCTTGGTCAAATCCCTACCCCTTGCCCGCACTCCCCCCCCCCCCCCTCCCACGGGGTTTACATTGATAGGTGCATTAAGTAGATGAGATTTCGTATTAGGTCACGTTCCAAAACAGTTTTAAAAAGCTCAAAAAGACAAAAAAAGATAAACAAGGTGAGTTAACTTACTTAATTTCGTTGATTCAGTAATAACTTTTTGCTTCTCTGTTCCGAAACGAAAAAAAAAATGTCTTGAACAATGTTGTCGTGACGTGACGCTTTGAAAGTGACGTCTCGGGCGTAACGCGAGCTTGGGCCAGTGGGGGAGGCGGGGAAAAGTTATTTGCATACATGCATATTAAAAGTCAATAGTAGGCAGCCATTGGCTGATGTGGACCAAAAACAATGGATGTCCAGTTCACTGAAGCATCGTTTTTATGCAAAGAATCTCCGAAAGCGTATTGCAAATTGTGATTGTGACACACTGATAGTTTCCCAACTCTGATTTGCAAACATGGGGGAAGGCCTCAGGCGAGCATGGGCAGCGTACAAGAAGTACAAGTTAGTAACAAGAATCATTGCTGGATTTGTTGGAGCTATCGTTGGAATCGCTGGTTGTGTGGCATTCGCCAAAGTTTACAAAAACTACAATGCTGCTATCTGGGCAGCCTTGTCTGCTGTTTTTGCCATCCTTTTCCTTCACTTGCATTTCGCAGTTCGCCGTGATCATGAAAGAGTGATTCCAAGACTGAAGTTTACTGTAATAAGTTTCGTCGGTATGAGTGGATTCATAGCAGCAATTATTGGCTTTATTGTAAACATTGCCCTCGGTATAAGGAGTCGTGAATCAGGTAAAGATGTATGACATATATATAATGACGTGATAAATGTTGCAATTGATCATCAGCCAGGCTATGAGGGCAACCCTAAAACCAGGAATTCGGAATCCGGAATCACAGTACAATACAGAGAGTAAACACTATCCTAAACATTCATAAAAGCTAACCTTAGGCCTAATTAGGCCTAAAAACGTTTAGGATAGTGTTTACTCTCTGTATTGTACTGTGATTCCGGATTCCGGATTCCGGGTTTTAGCGTTGCCCGGGCTATGACCAAAAATTTAGTGCTGGCGAATCACATCTGATAATGCACCTACAGTGTTAAGCCCCAGGGAGGGGGGCTGAAGCATGGGCTGGGGATTTTGACATTTTCTGAAAAAATGACTCAAATTCCCCACCCTTGCGACATCATAATTGGCCAAAAGTATCAAAAGCCCCCACCCTGGGGTGAGTAAAAGTGGCCAGAATAATACCCTTTAGACTTCACTGCACACAATAAGAGTGCAATGTATGTACCACTCTCCTTTCGTTCAGCCACCTCTCACGAACGTGGGAAGTTCATTCGAACGCCTTTTGGGTATTTTCCAAGATGGCAGAGTTATTTTCAGGCAACCTTGTTCCCAGGGCCTTTCTCTCACAACTTGCAATTGGGGAGGGAAAAGCCTTGGGAACAAGGTTGATTTCCAAGCCCTCTTCATTATCTAAGATGATGGCAATGTCAAATTCCCCACCCTGGGGATATGTCGTATGATCAAAAGCCCCACCTTGGGAACAGACCTCACAGTCGAAGCCCCATGGGTTGCCCGACCCATCCCCCCCTCCTGGGGCTTAATATTGATAGGTGCATAACCCAGGATAAACAAAAGACAACTTCTGTATTTTAATCTTCATATGATGAGATCATTTGGAACTGGTAGTAAGTACACAACTCACTTTTCTTTCCCCACTATAATATTTAACAAATATCTAAATACTACAAGAAAATCTGTTTCACACACTGTTAATTAATAACACAAAATGTACTTCGATACTACGATCAACCGCGATTACGAGGCACCATATTGTTTCAGCGGCTTCCAAAAAATGGGATCGTGGGCGCACTTTAACACCATCTTTTTTTTTGCCGGGAAAACAATGAATCAGTTTCAGGAATTACATGAGGTTTTGCAGGCAGGAGACAAAGGTTAATTGAAAATTCAAATCCATCCTCAGTTGTGAATGCTGAAAATGTAGATTTAGTCAAATTACCAAAGGATGTATGGAGCCTTCAAAAAGAAACCTGTAGCCTTAACGTACAGTAGGATGGAGAACTTGTCACCTCGATTAGAAAGCGGACACATGCAAAATTGACTACTCAAGGGGATTAATAAATGGAGATAGATATTGATAGAAAAGAACTTTCTGGAGTACTGGAAGCTACTGAAACCGTATGAGCTGCTCTTTTTATTTTATCCCGATCGGAGACTGGTATGGACATTGTGGTTGTAGGGGGGCATAGGCAGAGCAATTGTGGTAACGTGTTTATCCGCAGTGAAGGTAAGTTTTTTTTGCCACCCAAGCTGTAGGAGAATAAAGAACTACGTTTTGAAGAGGCAAAAAGCAAGGATAAAGGACCCATGTTTGCCTTGCTATGGAAAACATGGACTTAGAACGTTCTGTGCTTCGCTCCATTTCAAATAACTGGAAAGAACACCATCACCAAACTAAAGACATGAAAGCCGAAAACAATAGTATAATGGCTTGAGAGGTCTTTCTCATGCTGTTTCTTTCTTGCCATTTAATTATGACTTTTCTTGCATGCAAAGTATCATTTCAAAATCATGTTCTTATGTAAGTCATATATTAAATAAGTTGGCAACCAAAATTTATGATCTGGCAACCAAATTTATCCCATTAGTCGCCAGCTGGCTCCTGAGCAAAAAAGTTAATTTCAAGCCTTGTCAACTAAAAAGTGCTCAGTGGTTTTACCATTGCTTTGAATAGATATGTAGTTCATGTTCAAGTCTACGTATCTATGTATGTATATATATTTATATAATAACAACCAAAGTTATTCTCGCATTTTGATTGGTTCTTGCCTATGATCTAATAGAGCACAGACACACAATTGATGTCACCATCACAAAGTTCTTGTTCTCACCACATCTTGACGTATCTGAGATCTATTACTGAACAGACACATGGCAAAATGGAATCTATTTGTGAAATAGAAGAAGATTGAGTCATCATGCACTAGTCAGTTGAAACCATGCCCCCCCCCCCTCCACCCCTGGGATGTAGAGGGGGATGTCACATTTGTACAGTTTTACAATTAAAACTTTTCCCCACCCCTCTGATGAAACTTGAGTTGAGTGTTACAATACCCACTGCCATGTCCCTAGTGTGTAACTGGAAGATTTTGCGAAGTTCATATTAAAACTGATTGTTTTGCATCGTTGACAAGTGCGATAGCTGCCATCGCATCATTGCAATTTCTAGTAGAATTGTTGTATATACCTTTGCAGCATGCAGAATCCAGCAAAGCAGCCAGGAGGGAAAGGAAAGAAATGTTTCCCAAATGCAGTGATAATATCAAATTCTTTCCAAACATTGTATCTTTATTCCATGCTGATTTCTTCTCATGTTGACACTGGAATATTTTTCGATGCTTGAACCCACTTCTACTCTGTCAAGGCTGTCCCCATCCCCCTGAAGAAATGCGCAGGTACAAAAGTGTATTATACCACGGTGATGTCCCTGCTACGTCCCAGGGGTGGGGGCATGATTTCAATTGACCAGTGCATAAGGACGGAAAGCAAAGAAAACAGAGAAAGTTTACCACAGGTAGCCCAAGCTCAATATATGAGTATCTGTACTGAACTATACAGTATTATGCAAGAGTAGAAATATAAGGATTTGTATGGGGAAAATGGTTTTTCCCAAAATTTGAAAAAATAATTAGGAGTTAAAATAAAAAATAGTTTACCTTGCTTCAGTTGGTTTTTTTGTCCCTGGTACGGTTTCTGGGTCAATTAAGGGTGATTTAGGTGGTTTTTGGTTGCTCTTTCTTTTTCCTTTATTTATTCTTTCCCAAGGTTGGGCACCAAGATGAAGCCACCGAACAGAATCACCACAGGAAAAGGGCTGCTCCCCTTTCGTCGTCTTCATTCAACCCGCTTGTACACAGAGAAAGAATTAAGGACTGCCAAACTCTGCAAACATTTGCTTCAGGAGCCATTGAATGAGGCTTTAGTCACAACCCGCATTACCGAAACCATTGGAAGATGGCTTAGCAACCTGCTATAAGACTCACGATTGGTCACCATTGTGCCCATTAATCAATGGTGGGTGGGTAAGTGATCTTCCAACGATTTCAGTAACACGGGTTGTGAATAAACCCGCATTTGATGGCTCTTGAAGCAAATGTTTGCAGAGTTTGGAAACCCTTAATTCCTTCTCAGTGTACAAACGGCTCGATTGAAGAAGACAAATGGGTAGCAGAGGTATCATCTGTAATTTACGTGGAATTTCTATGGAGCAAATTCTTTCGATGATTTGGTTCGGCAGCTTTGTCTTGGTACCCAATCTTGGGAAAGAATATATAAAGGGAAAAGAAGAGCAACCAAAGGCCAACTAAATCGCTCTTAATAGACCCAGAAACCGTACCAGATACAAAGAAACACAAGACCGAAGCAAGGTAAGCTATTTTATATTTTAAATTGTAAATATTTTTTTTGAATTTTGAGAAAAACTATTTTCCCCATACAAATACCTTAACACATTTCTACTGTTGCATAATATAGTACAGTACAGATACTCGTATATCGAGCTAGGGCTGCCTAAGGGCCGATTTACACGGTACGATTTTTGTCGCATGCGACCAGCTTACAACTTGACTTACGATTGTCACAGCATTTTAATGCAAAGACAATTTTTCTGACATAAACGACAATTGTGAGCGAGTTGTAGCTTTGATTTACACGGAACAATTGGTGTCGTAGGCCTATCGTACGCTTGTCGCATGCGACAGAAATGGTACCGTGTAAAAAGGTCCTAATGAGTGTACATTTATGCAAATCAAGTTTGATAACAGGCCTGTCTAGACTGCAGACCAGGCCCCATTTGTTCAAATGATGGATAGTACTATCCGTTGGGTGAATCACTATCCAGTGTAAAAGAAATAGTGAAACCGATAATGGATAATGGATAGTCTTAGTGTGTTATCCACCTTTTGAACAACTCAGGCCAGAGGTGAAAATACAGGGTTAGGGTTAGACTGTGGACTGCAGACAGGGTCATTGACTCAACATCCTCTGCGAGCAATTTTAGAATCCTGCCGCATCTAGGATTACCATTCACTACCAAGTTGCAGTAGTTCAATAGACTGCCACCATGGTCCGCAGTCCCATTGTGGATGAATAAGAACGTGGTCCGTTGTGCACATGGCTTGAAGAACAAGCAATATATTCTGCAGAGGTTGTTCTCAAGTTTTTAAATTATATGTAGCAAACAGAGGACCATAGCAGTTATTCACAGAGTTCATTAATGGCAGCAGAACTTTGTCTCTTCTTCTCTTAAAGTGACTACGGACTGCAGTGGTAGAACTTCCACAAACCCCGAATAGTGAATGGGTATTCTAGAATCTAGCCGTCCTCTGCCCTGCCAACGTTTTCATCTAACGGTTTTGCAGGATTTTGCAAAAGCCAGACGTACATCACATGATGAACATCCATAGAGGCAGTGGAAAATACATTGTCTTTGGTCTATTGTAAATTTATTTTTGGCACTGAAGTTTTTGGACAAAAAAATTACAACTTTCAGTTTTAGCCTTGATCACTGCCCCGTACTCAAAATTTGTGAGACTGAAATAGAGTGTTTTCATGTGATGTCACGGTGGCCATGTTGGTGTCCCCAAACAAAGGAACAGCAGCCATGTTGATGTCCCAACTAATCCTCTGGGCATTGAGCTCTATTATCTTGCAAGTGTTTTATTTTGGTGGAAAGACAAGGTTACTGATCACGTGAGTGAAAACACTCTATAAACACTCTTTATCCAATAATAGAATTCCCAACATTTGATTACAAAAACTTTTTTACTATATAATGTACAAAATCAAAGATAAAGGATTTAGGTTTTGTTGCATTAAAAAGGTATTGTTTACAATTTTTCGACTAATTGCTTGAAGGTTCTCTTTTAGATTATTTTATTGTATTTTTAAAAACTCTTTTTTTTTCTGCAGGAGTAAGGACAGATGGATATTTCATTGTGTGCGTTTGGATTTTTTTGACATTCAAGTGGGGTCTGCTTACCTTTTTGGCTTCCAGAAAATTTAGAAAAATTTATTATGAGTTAGATCCTCAAAGCAGTGGTCTTGTACAGACTGCTTAGGCTAGGGAGATATTGACTAATTTTTGCCTTGCAAGAAAGTAAGAACTCAGCTTTCTCAATGGTTAATTTGTGTCAAAACGAATTTGGTTCCAGTTTTCATACACTTTTTTCTGGGTCCACAGTTTTTAACCTCGCAATTACACTGTAAAAAAAGGGAGTATACTTAACAGGGAGCACATTTCAATAATACACTGGATTTATGGTTAAACAATTTAAATACTGTAGTGTTAACCCTGTGTCACACAAAAGAAACAGATGAGAGAAAATTCTTTAGCCATGTAGTCTGTGCAGCCATTTCATCTGAGATGGGCTTAAAAAGTTTTGGTGAAGAATTCACTTCATGAGACACCAACAATATGAAGCATATTGTTAATGCCTTAATTTTTAATGCGCATTTGAAAACTTTTAGTTGATACTTGCGCAATATAAATGAATAAAGTTTAAGTTTAAGTTTATGCCTTACAAGGTGAAGTTCACTGACAGCAAAGGAAATGACTGAGCAAACTGCCTCACAAGGCAATTTGTCTACAACTTTGGATATTTTGTCATGGATCTTTTATTTCTGTTGAGTATTATTATCATACTTGGTTATTAATGTTGAGAATACAATAAAAGATAGGCATTAGGCTAGAAAGTTACTCCATGCAAATATTATAGTCTGTGATGAAATCTTAAACCCTCCAGATTAAACTGGACTTGAAGTCCTTTCCATTGTGTCAGTCCAAAACTTCAATTGGGATTGAAATGAATTGTGCTTTGAAATATTCCTATTGGCTTAATAGCTTCCTGCAGTGGTTGTCTCATTTAATTTTATGCTGATGGTTGTATAAAGGGTTTAGGTTTAGGCTTAGCAGTTCTTTTTTTTTTCTCTTTTCTTTTAAATGAATGATAATAATGACTGATTTGATTGTCATTCAAGCTAATAATGTCTGTTATTATATGACTAGCTCCGTGAGCGGGCAAGATGAACCAAATTGCGCGCTGTGATTGGCTGCCCGAGCGGGCAAGATGGAGCTATCTTGCCCGCTCGGGATTTCTCGCTTGGTCCCGCTTTTTTGGTGTTTTAAGTCATATAATAGATCCTTTATTGACCAAGCTTGTTTGGTCAAGATGGCTGGATATTGGCCTCGTTCTTTTTTTGCATGTTTATGGACCTCGACTTTGTCTCGCTTCATAAACACGCAAAAAAAAAACTTGGCCAATATCCAGCCATCTTGACCTCATGCTTGGTCAATAACCCATATTTGTTTTTCATTGTTCTGAATCAATTATTGGGGCCTTATTGCTTTTGTTGGAATTTACAACATTTCATTAACTTTAAAACACTCTTCGAGCAAGCCATTAAAATTTAAGCTCAAATAAATCAAGAGAAAAGTGTATATAGAGGAACACATTACAATTAGATTTTTCATTACAAATTAAAATTTTGTATTTCTGTGGCCATACTGTATGTGTAGGTCAGATCCCCATTTGTACTGATCCGCCAATCTTTCACTGCGCCCGCCAATCACCCAAATTTTAGCTCAAACAATAAAAAACTAGATGCTTCTGTGAAGCATACACTGGGTTGCCTGTGGTACGTGCTACAGAAAATCAGAAGGCACTGAATTGTGTGGTATTGAAATACAGCATTCCAGTCTCTGAAGAATAACAAATAAAAGAGAAGCGAGAAACATTGGCTTCTGGGCTGACATGTTGATAATTTTCAAGTTCCCTCACAACTTCTTTTTACCACAAGTGTGCCCTCTGAGCATCTGAAGGCTTTCTAATACTAAAGTTCACTGAAGTTAAGCCCTGCCGGGCGGGGTTAGTGTTTGGATGGGAGACCGAAACAATGAACCCCTCTTAAAACAGAAGCATCGGACCGAAAATACTATTAACTCTAACAAATGCGAACTCAGCAAGGTACAGATCTTGTTAGCTTGCTTTATGCAAAACAAATATTGATGAAAAAGCAAATAACTATTGATACACAGTTTTCAGAAAGAGCAGAAGGAAGTTTCCCGGACGGTCGATCGAGAATAAAATATTTACGACATGAAAACAACATTAATTTTGAACCGTGAATATAGAATATAAAAAGTTACGATCAGCGACAAACATTTTGGGAGATTTTTGCTACGTTCAAGTAAATTGCAAAATCGAAAAGTGACATGGCCGGAATTCAGCGGGCGCCGTGATTACGTTACCGCTGCATGTTTACTCGTCAAACAGTGAAGCATCTGTGTCAAATGATGGCAAGATACCGGGTTTTTAAAAAGTTTCTTTTTCTGTCAAGTGTTATAAAGTTTGACAATGAAATGAGCGAAGTCAAAACAAAGATCACAATCGCCCAACTCTTGTTTATGCAAAGTCAAAATTTACTCTCCAAGACGCGTACGACGTTATTATCACCAGGTAATTCCATCATTTTGGAAATAGCAGCTACTTTATTATTCATCTGCGTCACAAGTTTTCACTGATTTTGGGGCTCATTTTGTTGAAACTCGAGCACGCTTTCAACAGGCCTGTGAACCCTTCCCGCTTACAGAGCAAAACTAAAAAACTTCTCGCATATCACATTTCAACCTTAAGCTCGAAAATTCAATACACAACATGATATTATAATTCACAAAGGCAGAAAATACCACAGAATCCTTTTCCAGCGAAAGTTTTATTGAAACAAACAACATATTTGCTCTAAGAGGCGAAAACCTCTTCCTATTTCATTGCGTGCGTGAAGACAACAAACTCAATTGTGTCAAATTACCTTGTACTTCAGGTAAATACTGCTCACTTTGATTTCGTCTCGACGGGCGATAGATTGTTGTCGAAGTCCAGTACTCGTCGCTTTTGAGATTCATGCCTAGTTTATCCAACTGACTTCCATTATTGAGCTTCATAAGGGTATATTTTGTTTAAGGATCCACTAAAACGCCATTCGCGTTGCATGACTTTCGACGCCATTGCAGGCTAAGTTAATGATTCTACTGTGTCCACCAGAGAAATCTACGCAGTTCCACTACCCTCTCGATCCTACGAAAATACGCGCAGAAGGCTCTATCCACAAAGACACCACTTACCAGGGGAGTGACAGGCAAGACTTTTACCGACACGGAAAAAAAAAAAAAAAAAAAGAAAAAAAATAAAAAAAAGAAAAAAAAGAAAACAAACAGACTAAACGCAGACCTCGACTGGGTTTGCCTTATAAGGCAACCCAGTAATTAATTACCACGTGCGGTTAAGTGAATCCACGTGTTGCTAGAAACATCTGGTTTGCATGTGATTGCGCAAACGGCCGATGAGGTGACGTCACAATTTGAAAGCTTACGATGATGTAATGGCGCAACTTGTCGAAACAGATGTTTGGCAAGCAAAATGGCCGCATTTTATCGTTATTCTTGTCTTTGGCACGGTTGTGGGAAACAATGTTCATCTTTATTAGACTTAATCGACCACATCGAAGTGGTTCACATTGAAAAAGACCCTAGAGTTCTTGAGCAACAGGAAGCGGCGCAACCCGCCGCTTTGCCTCTCTCATATATCAACTGTTTCTTCACCGATGCTGCACGAAACGCCAAACAGAAGGAGCAACTTTTAAATGTTGCCGAGCCTACCACTCCTAACCCTGACCACAGTACCGTCAAGAAAAAACGTACCACTCCACCTAAAATAAGTCTACAGACAATACCTAACTCTGACACGCTTGACGGAGGCGACGAGGATGGCAATTTGAGCGACAATAGCGACGATTCGTGGACTTCAGATAGTTTTGCCAACGA
>NC_090883.1:38490666-38495666 GCF_036669925.1 Montipora capricornis
CCGAGGAACCCACTTGAATAATTTCCTGATGTGAGACGCCTGATGGTAAAGCGAGTCTCCTTTGCTGTTTGTCCACCGATCGCCTTTCCTAATGATTGAAAATGAGCCCACTGTTACCTCTTCATCAGATTGGGAGGAAATGAGATTAAACTATTGCTTCAGAGACTGCCTATCAGAGATTATTCACTATTTTTTTGTTTAATGGACCCCTAAAAAGACTGGATTTACTACATGTAAGGTTTATCAATATTGCATATTTATTACATAAACTGAATGGTGGTGTTCCTCTTGGATATACTGCAACACACGGCGCTCGCTCACTTCGTTTGAGTTCCGTTGAAGCCTTTGGTGGTGTAGGTTGTGGCGGAGGCAAGGGTGGTGCAGATGGAGGAGACACCACAAAACTGTCATCATTATCAGCTGTCGAGTCAATCTTCGTAGAATGCGACTCAATGGAGTAGATGACCTCCCCAGATGATGATTCGTAATCCGAACCGAGCAATGATTTTTCCTCGTTATTGCTTTCCAAAGTATTTCCGTTAACATCCAACGCTAACTTAGCTGCCGAACCAGTTCCACTTGAGAGAAGCTCTGCTGACGAACACTCACTTGATTGAACCAACACCAACTTCGTCTCTACCTCATCTTCGATTGTTATTACCACTTCATTGAGTGGAGCTACCGGCGTTTTACAGGATTCTGTAGAGGAATTACTTGTATTTGTTTCCTTGGTGCATTCAACTGACCCTACAGAGTCCTTAGATAAACCGGACGATTCTGCTTGCATGGGGGGTGCAAAAGGTGCCTCAGGGACAGAGAGGTGTAAAACAATCTCGTTGTCATCCGAAGTGTGCACAAAAGCTGAATCTGATGCTGGTCTGTCGTTTTGTCCATTTTGAGAGCGGTTCCATGAACCCAGGGGCTCAGATTCCAGAGAGGTCGCCGAGAAATCACCTTTTGGGGTAGAGGCGGGGGTTTCACTTGGTGAACGGGAAGATTGTTTAGACATGGGAGATTTACAATCACTTACTGCTTCAGATCTTAAAGTTTCGTTGACAAGACAAACCTCTCCTAACTGAGAACTTTGCTGGGTTTGATACTGAGTGTTTGGTTCCTCAGTGGTATCGTTATTGGCTTTTTCTGGTGACACGGCAACATGATCTTTTGACTTTGGGGCAGATTTGTCCTTTCCTTTCTTGTTGCGCACTGCTCCTTTCCTTTTGAAAAAGGAACTTTTGTTGCCTCCATTTCCTCCTTGAGCCGCTTTAAAACCGAGTTCAGGATTGTCAGTATGATCTTGAGATTTCTTCCTACACTTTTTGCTAAACGGTAAGGTAATATTAAATAGCATATTTTAGTATGCCAAATAATAAAACACGAAAATAGGTAACAGTGTCACCTCAATCTCTCCGGATTTTCGCATTGTTTACCCTGAGAGAAAAACAGGAGGAAGTTAAGAAGGATATTCCTCTTTCATCAGTTCTGTCTTCTTTTCTTGCTTTTCTTATTGATATAAATACTATTCGAGTTTGAATGAACGTAACTGGACGGATACATATTTTTTAGAGGTATGTTTTTCATGTGATGTTTTGTTAATCGTTTTTTTTCGGGGAATTGTACCGGTAAATAGGCGACCATTTCAATTTTTGGAGGTAAAGTAGTGTTTTCAATCCTCATGGCAAAACTAATATTTAACAAGTATTCTATGAGCACTAATAAGAAAGTATGATAGAAGGGAAAGGTAAGTGGCATGTTAGTCGAAAAGTTGTTCAAGTTAACTTAATCCTTCCTTATTCCGCAAGCGTCAAGTAGAATAATTGTTTTCTATAATCATCTTAAGAAATATCTGCCTCACCATTGTTAATTCTAGTTTTGCAAGAAAGACTGAAAAATGTTTACCGTCCGTAAGTTGTCGATGTTTCTTGATCATTAAGCCCAATAAACTTTGTAATACAGATACAAGTACAAGGAAAGATTACGTTTTTGCAAACGTTGGCCGTGTAGCACTTATATTTGAATAGACTTAACTGATTAGAGAGTAATGCGAACTGCTAGTTTTCAACCCCATATGAACTATGTGAGCGTTAGCCCTACTGATGGAAATGGGCCCACACAAGAACAGAGAAAAACTCTGACCAGGGTGGGAATTGAACCCACGACCTTCGGGTTAGATCACCGCCGCTCTACCGACTGAGCTACAAGGTCAGACGGGAGCAGGTCGTGGGAACTGAAGATGTTAACGTCACGGCAATGAACATGTACTAGTAGTTTGTAATACAGATACTTTATCACTTGAGTGGACACTTTTATAAGAACAGTGGTTGCTTACCATAACTGAAACAACTTGTCACGATACATAGCAAAACGAGTATTCCAGCTTCTATTCCCGCAACAATGATAGGGGAGCTTGATTTTGCGGGGTCTTTAGAATTTTTCTTTCTTTTGACTGTGTATCGCCTGTTGTCATCCCTTTTTGTCCGAGGGTAAACTTCATGCCACCTTATAATCAAGGGTCTCGCTCTTTCTGGACGAACAGCAGTGTCCATGTCTGGCAAGCCAGAAGTTTCTTGTCTTGAAACCTGCTGTTCATGTGTTAACAATTCAGGGCTTTCATTTGGGGATTTAGACTTTGCGCCGCTTTCAGGAAATGAGGATTGTCCCTTACCATCGTCTTTTCCAGGCTGTCTTTTGTCTCGTTTAATATCGAATGTATCTTTATTTTGAGATAGCTCCTCAGGTAAATTGCTGGATTCTTCGTTTGGTGCCTGGGTTTTAACAAGACTGAGAAGTGTTCTTTGTACCCTCCTGATTCCTCGCAGATGTTCTTCTACCGCGTTAGAATCAACATGATCTACGTTAGTTATTCTGTGATGAGCAGTATCAGCTGGAAAAGAGTCCTCATCCGGTATGGGTCGAACATACCCCAAATCGGAATCCATATTTTCATTTGTGGTTTGAAAGGAATCCGCCTTACGTACAGCGCCTGTTAAGCGTCGCTGTCCGAGTGCCACCCGTATCCTGTTGGCCGAATAATTTTCTTTGGGATTTCTTAGGGTTGAAGGTTCTTTTTTCGGTGCACCATCACGTAAAGGCGGGTGCTTTTCCGGTGGGGGTCGTCCTAGTGCCACATTTAAGCCACCGGGTTTTTCTTTGGGCATGCTCGGGATTACTTCCGTTGGGATGGTAGAGGCAGTTTCTTTGGACATGCCTGGATTATGGTCCACTGGTTTGGTTTGGACAGTAAATGGTTTGAGTGGCGGTTCAGTATTGGATGGTAAGGTTTCCTCTGCTGAGAAAGATTGCCTTGGTACCACCGACATGCCTTGCCTTGCCGTCTGACCATAACTGTCGGGTCCTTTGGAGCCCACATCCGATGATGGTCGTGTGGAAATTAACCATGAGTCTTGTGATGTTGCTTTTCCTTGGTCGTTGGTAAACTCCTGGGGGTTAAACTGTTTGGATTGATCTGTCTTTTGGTAGACAGAATCTGGTGGATTAGGCGGATCAGGTGGATCGGGGGCCTCTTCAATCGGGGGTAGGGTGGTAAGGGGGATTGAGGGTCCTCAATACTCCTGCCGCGTTCCTTGTAATTTCACTTTTGCCAGTTCGTCATCGGGAACAGCGATGTTAGAGAAATCTCTGACAAAGTGAGAGCGAAGTGGTAAACCTGCAAGAAAACAGCGTTGAAAATGTCCATCATAAAATTGTGAGCCCTGTAATTTCCCACTTTCCGAATGGAGACGAAATCACGTAAACAACTTCTCAGTCGTTTGAAGTTGAAAAGTAACAAAGACAAACTTATTTCAATTTCTGCTTTTTGCTTTTTTTTTCCATTGTAGCAAAAAACTTTCTTTTGTCGCCACATCCTAAGAGACTCACAACTTGAAAACGTCAGGGGAAATTCTAATCATTTAATTAATTTTGCTTCTTGATTAAATAACCTTGCTTACCATCCCATTTTTCGTAGCGACAACGAGAAAATTTGAGCTCGAAGAAATTTGCGTGAACTCACCGCGTATTCAATCTGCACATTCATAAATATACGGCGCGCTATTACCTTCGCTGATGTTTTCCGATAGTGCTATGAAAAGCTGTTTTCCGATAGTGCTATGAAAAGCAACACTAAAACGATAACTTTTATCTTTTCCACATTAGACGTTGTGAAAACACGTGTTCAGACAGAGCCGTTTCGCGGGAAAATGAACAAATGACTGACGTTACAAAAGTGGCATTGATTACGTCAGGGAATGCGCACACAAGCCTTTGGAAGATTCTTGAAAATTCTGACTTGGACAAAACTAAGACTGCGCAGCAGGAGGCTTTCGGATAAACCTCTCTGAGAAACCTGTCTACAAATACGGAACTTTTTCCTTAACTTATTGGCAATATCTACGTTGTGATTAATCTTCAAAAATCATCCTGCAAGCTGCTGTCCTGTGCGCACTCTCAGTAAGACCGAAGAGAAAGAGGCGCGCGCATTCTTCGTTCTCCCTTTATAAGCTTGATAATAGAGAAGACGGCAAAGACCTCTTTGGATGATATTAACTTTGAGTTTAAAAGCAACAATGACCCTAGCATTGTTCATCGTCCTTTGCTTACAGACAACGGCTCTCCAGGTCGTCCAGGATCACGAAAAAAAAGTAAAAAAGGAAAAAGGCGGAATGAGGTAAAAAAAATTCCGCGCAATGAGGTGAAAAGCTCAAATTTCATTCTTAGCCAAAGGAAAGGTCAATCATGTAACGCCCAGGGCTTCCCTGCAAGAAACCAGAATGACACATGCGCACTACTGTTGGGCTTTGCTGTCGCTTCGTGGTCTTTCGATCTCGTTCCCAGAGCCTCCGTTATCCTTGTCCCACGGAACTGGCGCGGGAGGCTCCAAAAAAAATCCAAAACCGAAACCAGAAAACTCTGGTGTTGTGGAAGTGCTCTTCTTGAGAAGACGAAGCCATGTTTCTAAAAACTTGATTTTTAACGCATGGTCAGAACATGGACTACGCTCT
>NC_090883.1:38503166-38508166 GCF_036669925.1 Montipora capricornis
TGTTGGCTCTCAGCTCTTCAATCTGAAGCCTGATGTCATCTGAAGGCACATTTGCCTGAAATACCGCCAGACTTTTTTTTAAATCATTCCTTTCTCTCCACAACTCCTCTAATTCTTTCTTGGCTTTCAGGTATTTCTTTTCCAAATGGCTATGAGCTGTCTGTAGAGCATACATAGAAGCTGCAGAATTCTTTGATGACTGAGCACTAGCACCCTGAGCATCCTCCAGCGTTGCCTGGAGTGACTCTTTATCAACCCTCAGTGATTGAAGCTCTGCATCAGCTGCTGTAATTTGAAACCAAGCTTTTTGTACTTTCTCTTCTTCAGCATGGAGCAGCCTCTTGCACTCATCTAGTTCAGTAACAAGCACCCTTATCTCTGCATTTCTTCCTTCCAACTGAACTGTAAGTTCCATGTTTGCTTCCAGCTGCTTTTGTACCTGACCCTGAAGGTCAGCTAAGTTGCGATCTGACTGGGAGCACAGAGATTGATTCAGTGCTTTTTCTCCATCCAGCTGATCCTGGAGTGCCCTAATTACTGATTCATAATCTTCTTCCAATGCAGTTGTCTTTCCTTTCTCATGGCCTAGCTGAATCTTGCAATCTTCCAGTTCATGCTCAAACTGATGGATAAGCTGCTGCTTTTCTTTTAATTCAGCTTGAAGCTTATCAATCTTGTTGCCAAGCAAATCTGCTTCATGCGATGCATCATTCAGTATCTCTTCTTTAGATTTCTCCAGGTCTGCAACCTTGTGGCTGGAGTTTACAAGTTCTTTCTGGATATCAGAAAGTTCTTGATCTTTGCTCTTGAGTTCCTGATGAACATCCCTGATTTTCTTTGTAAGGCGATCAGATTCTTCCTCCTTGTTTCTTTTCAGCATGCTATTCTCAGCAGTAATTTGAGTCAGCTGTTCTTGTAACCTCGCCTTTGCACTGTTTGCCTTCTCGAGCTTCTCTTGAAATTCCACAGATTCTGTCTTCACTTTGGTTTTGAACTCAATAAATCGAGCTTTCAGTAGGTTGTGCTCCTCTTCCTTGGCTTTGAGCTCATTTTGCACTTTCTCGATCATCTGGCGATCTGCATTCATGCTGTCTAAATATTGATTTCTCTCAATCACTAACTTTTCTTTGTTTTTCTCGAACTCTGTAGTCTGCGCTTTCTCCTGCTCCAAAATCATCATCAATTCCTTGATTTTCCCCTCAGAAATTTCCTTCATGGCATTCAGATCGCTCAATTTTTTTTCAAGATCTTCTATTTTACTTTGCTCGGATTCCATGATCAGACTTTTCTGAGCCAGAGTTTCCTCCAGCTTGGCGGATTTTTTCTTGGTTTCTTTTAGAGCGGTGGTCAACTCAACTTTTTGAGTGCCAAGTCGCATAATTTCTTCATTTGCATTCGCCAAATCAGCCTCTGCTGTCTCTTTCGATGATTTTAACGTTTCATTCTCTTCCAGGGCCCGGCCAAGGGACTCCTCTAATATCGCGGTTTTGTTTTTAACGATCATTATTGACGAACCTTCGTCGTCCTCAATTTCGCAACACTCCAGGTCGTCTTGTTCGAAGGGTTTCGTTTTAATCTGAAAAGGAACGCTTGCCCCTCTGACATCTCCTACATAAGTGACATAACAGAACTGGTAAAATTCGTCATCAGCCTTTGGTAAATACCTTTCGCGAAAAACAACCCTATTAGCAACTGGTCTTCCTTGTTCGCCATTTTGAATATCGGGCATAGGCGACCATTCGTATGTGTAATGCTCGCGAGATGACTGCCAACCAACTTTAAATAACCCAATCCAATCTCTGGAGCTTGGCTTGACCGAGCTCTTTATCTTGAAGCGACATTCTATATCTCTGTCTGGAGGATAGCATTCCGGAACGTTGTTAAAAATGACAGCGCAAAACTCGGACTCAGATGACGAAGTCGATGAGTTGGCGTTGTTTGTACCCTCAACGCTTTCAGTTTCTTGCGGACTTTCTGCCATACTTCGTTTCTTTAGTGTTGCGGCTGTCTCAGTTTCCAGGGTTAACTGAGAGTTTAGAACAACGCGGAAGATGGAAAATCCAAAGTAGGGCGGACGTTACAATCTTCGCCTACGCAGGTCTTAATTTGAGATGACGTCTTCGGCAACAATCGGAGAATTTATGGGCCGAAAGCATCGCGAAATTTCCCGACTGCTCAAAAAAAATGTCTATATGGTGCTGCTTGGACGATGAACGATGGCAACTTATTCCGATCTAAAATAGAAAACAAAAAGGTTGAATGCATTTTTTCTGTCAACCTCACTTATGCCAAGCCAGAGTCACCGCTTCTTTTGGCTGTTTCGTAAGCTATGATTCGTGGGCAGTCATCAGTTTGTCACGTTTCATGCCCTTCATCTTGAAAGGGACAAAACCTTGTTTATAATTATTGTAAAATCGCTCTGCCATATCGCTGAATCACATTGCGTTGTAAAACTTTACAGATGATATTACTTAACTTTATTTTTAGTTGTGTCATTCGGGAATAAGGTTCTTTCAAGGCCATAAAGCTCCTGGTAACAACTAATGTTTTGATATGAATTACTGTAGTCTGGACATATATTTTAAAATTCATTTATCCTTTATATTTCTTATTCGTATTTTTTGTTGTAATTGATGAAAGAGGGATAGCCTTAAAAGTTCTTCTTGTTATGATAAAATAATGACCCGAGTTACCACCGTAGTATCAACGAGATGCTTCCGTGAAGCATACACTGGGTTGCCTGTGGTACGTGTTAGTTTCGAACTGTGCAGAAACAAAAGAACAGAGTCGAGGTTCAGGGGAATAATTTGCATTTTCCTTTGTTCTGAACAATACAAAATGCTAATTATTCCCCTGAACCTCGACTCTGTTCTTTTGTTGCTGCACAATTCGAAACTAGCCTATTGTGTGGTATTGAAATACAGCATTCCAGTCTCCGAAGAATAACAAATAAAAGAGAAGCGAGAAACATTGGCTTCTGGGTTGACATGTTGATAATTTTCAAGTTCCCTCACAACTTCTTTTCACCACAAGTGTGCCCTCTGAGCATCTAACAGCTTTGTAATACTAAAATTCACTGAAGTTAAGCCCTTTCGGGCGGGGTTAGTGTCAGGATGAGAGACCAAAACAATAAACCCCTCGTAAAACAGAAGCATCTGACCGAATACTATGAACCCTAACAAATGCGAACTCAGCAAGGTACAGATTCTGTTAGCGTGTTTTATGCAAAACAAATATTGATGCAAAAGCAAATAACTATTGATACAGTTTTTAAAAAGAGCAGAACGAAGTTTCCGGGACGGTCGATCGAGAATAAAATATTTACGACATGAAAACAACATTAATTTTGAACCGTGAATATAGAATATAAAAAGTTACGATCAGCGACAAACATTTTGGGAGATTTTTGCTTCGTTCAAATAAATTGCAAAATCGAAAGTGACATGCCGGAATTCAACGGGCGCCGCGATTAAGTTACCGCGGCATGTTTACTCGCCAAGTTTCTTTTTCTGTCAAGTGTTATAAAGTTTGACAATGAAATGAGCGAAGTCAAAACAAAGATCACAATCGCCCAACTCTTGTTTATGCAAAGTCAAAATTTACTCTCCAAGACGCGTACGACGTTATTTATCACCAGGTAATTCCATCATTTTGGAAATAGCAGCTACTTTATTATTCATCTGCGTCATAATTTTTCACTGATTTTGGGGCTCATTTTGTTGAAACTCAAGCACGCTTCCAACAGGCCTGTGAACCCTTCCTGCTTACAGAGCAATACTAAAAAACTTCTCCCATATCACATTTCAACCTTAAGCTCGAAAATTCAATACACAACATGATATTATAATTCACAAAGGCAGAAAATACCACAGAATCCTTTTCCAGCGAAAATTTTATTGAAACAAACAACATATTTGCTCTTAGAGGCGAAAACCTCTTCCTATTTCATTGCGTGCGTGAAGACAAGAAACTCAATCGTGTCAAATTACCATGTACTTCAGGTAAATACAGCTCACTTTGATTTCGTCTCGACGGGTGATAGATTGTTGTCGAAGTCCATTACTCGTCGCTTTTGAGATTCCTGCCTAGTTTATCCAACTGACTTACCATTATCGAGCTCCATAAGGGTATGTTTTGTTTAAGGATCCACTAAAACGCCATTCGCGTTACATGACTTTCGACGCCATTGCAGGCTAAGTTAATGATTCTACTGTGTCCACAAGAGAAATCTACGCAGTTCCACTACCCTCTCGATCCTAAGAAAATACGCGCACAAGGCTCTATGCACAAAGACACCACTTACCAGGGGAGTGACAGGCGAGACTTTTACCGACACGGAAAAAAATACTAAAAAAAACCCGGAAATCTACCGACCGGGTTTGCCATAGGGCAACCCAGTAAAAATGGCTGGAAGATAAAGGACATCGCTTTTACAGGGATGAAACACATGAGACCTGAAACTCCGAAAGACTTGCAACTCTGAGAGACATTCTGATTATTCTTTATTTTATTATTATTATTATTATCATTATTACAAAATTACAAAATTACAAATTTGAAATTCCGTATATTACAAATTTTGCAAACAGAAGGAATCACAATTTACATACACAATTAAGCACACCTGCAGGTAGCAAAGGCTAATCTAAGCCGGTACGCTTGGAGATATAAGTTAAATAAAAAGCAACTACAGTTTCAGTTAACAAACGATTACACACAAGGAGTAAATAAAAGTGTTTATGCTATAATAAGGTGGTTAAATAACTATAATTAGCCTGGATCGCAGAATTATTAGACTATCTATGTTGAGATCGGGACAGAGAAGGATTTCATTTTTAGGATAAAAAATGAGGGACATCAATATAATAGTCCTCGGCATTTAGATTATTTGTGAGGTTTTGTATGAACTCTTGTTCTTAGGCCATCGTAGCTTGATTAAGAAAATAACACAAACAGCGGTGATAAACATTGTATTCCAACGCATTTATAAAACTTGACGT
>NC_090883.1:38520666-38525666 GCF_036669925.1 Montipora capricornis
TGATTGGCTATTGGCTATAAAGATCTTCGGGACAAAAGATAAACAAACTTAATAATTGAAGCAGACAGATAGATACGCTCGATTTCCGGGCAGATATATCATTATCATTACATAAACATTACCTTAATCAATACCAATTATCCTGTTTCCGACATTATAAATGCTTTCGACATGCTTAATAAGACGTTTTTAGTTGTTGTCCTTGGACAAATGTTGGTAAAGTTTGAAGCTCCCTATAAAGTTTACAGGAGAAAATACAGTCATTCCCAAACTTTTATTTACTTGTTAACTTTGTGCTTGTGTTTATTGCTTATTTTGGAAAAATACTCACGCGTCACATTTCGCCGAAGAATATTTATATACATTAAAAATAAAAGGGGTCGTAATATTGAGCCTCGTGGTACGCCACACGAAATATCTAGAAGATTAGAAGATGTTCCATTCACACTAAACTGTTGCTTGCGATTTGACAAATACGAATGGAAAATGGCAACTGCTGAGTGATCAAAGCCAAAGTATTCTAATTTCTTTATCAAGATCTCATGGTTAAGTATATCAGAGATAGATAGATAGATAGATAGATAGATAGGATAGGAAAACGTTAGATAAACACGGTAATTTCACCAAATTTACATACGTATTTTACATAGAAAATCTGTTCTACCTAAAAGCCGTGTATAATATACAAAGATACCTAAGTTTAAAAATCAATGACCTTAACATACTTTTTACAAAAATTGCTTAATTTAATCAGTTTTTACCGATGCAAACGTGAAAGATTTTATTTGCTTTCTTAAACCATTTTTAGAAGGCAATTGATTTAGCTGGTCTAGCAGCGCATTCCAAATGGTCGCCCCTGTAGAAAGGAAATTATGGTTATATGCAGGGTAATACACGTCTATACATAGATGTACTTGGGTGTACATGCATATATATGATATATATGATAATAAGAGGCTATACATAGATATATATGGTTATAAATAGATATACAAGGACAGCATGAAAATACATGGTTTTAAATGGAAATATATGGACATATAAGATACTACACAGCTATACATGGATAAACATGGTTGTACATGGTTATCCATGAATACATATCCATGTAATACATGGCTATACATGGATACACACTGTTGCACACGGCTATACACGGCTGTACATGGCTGTACATGGATATACATGGGTAAACATGGATATGCATGGGTATACATGGATATACATGGGTATGCATGGATAAACATGGGTATACATGGAGATACATGGCTGTACATGGGTATACATGGATATACATGGCAAAACATGGATATACAAGGGTATACATGGACATACATGGGTATCCATGGATATACATGAGTATACGTAACAATACGTGGTTGTACACAGATATACATGGATATACAAGGCTCTACATCGATATACATGGAAATAAATGGTTATACATGGATATACAAGGGTGTAAATGGAAATACGTGGCTGAACAAGGATATACAGTAAACAGTAAACAGTAAATCTTTATTGCGCCTTACTCTCCAAAGGGAGGTATCGGTCTCGTTACAATAAAGGTGATGATATCTACTTGAATAACTAATTAACTAAAAAGATCATACAATTACTTGTAATACAATTGGTATAAAATTATTATTTTAATTATTTTGCATTTAGGAAGTCTTTTCTCTTCTGAAACATTAAATGAATAACTAATTAACTAAAAAGATCATACAATTACTTGTAATACAATTGGTATAAAATTATTATTTTAATTATTTTGCATTTAGGAAGTCTTTTCTCTTCTGAAACATTATATAGATGGGTATACATGGATATACATGGGTATACATGGATATGCATGGATATACATGATACTACATGGGTATACATGTATATACATGGATATACATAGGCATACATTGCAGTACATGGATATACATGGAAATACGTGACTGTACAAGGGTATACATATATATACATGTGTATACATAAATATACATGGGTATAAATGAATATACATGGGTATACATCGACATACATGGGTATACATTGATATAGATGGGTATACGTAAAAATACGTGGCTGTACACGGATATACATGGATATACCAGGCTCTACATCGATATACATGGAAATAAATGGTTATACATGGATATACAAGGGTGTAAATGGAAATACGTGGCTGAACAAGGATATAGATGGGTATACATGGATATACATGGGTATACATGGATATATATGGATATACATGATACTACATGGGTATACATGTATATACATGGGTATACATGGATATACATGGGCATACATTGCAGTACATGGATATACATGGAAATACATGACTGTGCAAGGGTATACATATATATACATGTGTATACATGGATATACATGGGTATAAATGAATATACATGGGTACCCATGGGTATACATCGACATACATGGGTATACATTAATATAGATGGGTATACATGGAACTGCATCGCTTTACATGGATATACATGGCTCTACAGGGATATACATGGCTATACATGGAAACACATGGCAATAGATGGCTATACATGGATATACATGGATATACATGCTTATACATGGATGTAGATGGGTATACATGGACATACATGGGTATACATGGACATACATGGTTATACATAGATACACATGGGTATACATGGACGTCCATGGGTATACATTGATATACATGGGTATACATGAATATATATGGGTATGCATGGCTATGCATGGTTATACATGGATGTAGATGAGTATACATGAATATATATGGGTATACATGGACATACATGGATATACCTGGGTATACATGAATATATATGGGTATACATGGACATACATGGGTATACATGGATATACATGGGTATACATGATTATATATGGGTATACATGGCAATACATGGTTATACATGGATGTAGATAGGTATACATGGACATACATGGGTATACATGGACATACATGGGTATACATGGACATACATGGATACACATTGGTATACATGGACGTACATGGGTATACATGGATATACATTGGTATACATGGATATATATGGGTATACATGGTTATACATGGATATACATTGGTATACATGGACATACATGGTTATACATGGATATACATGGGTATACATGGACATACATGGTTATACATGGATACACATGGGTATACATGGACATACATGGTTATACATGGATATACATGGGTATACATGGACATACATGGTTATACATGGATACACATGGGTATACATGGGCATACATGGGTCTACATGAATATATATGGGTATACATGGAAATACATGGTTATACATGGATATACATGGGTATACATGAACATACATGGTTATACATGAATATACATGGGTATAAATGGACATACATGGGCTTACATGGATATACATGGGTATATATGAATATATATTGGTATACATGGATTTACATGGGTATACATGAATATATATGGGTATGCATGGATATACATGGATATACCTGGGTATACATGAATATATATGGGTATACATGGACATACATGGGTATACATGGATATACATGGGTATACATGATTATATATGGGTATACATGGAAATACATGGTTATGCATGGATATACATGGGTATACATGGACATACATGGTTATGCATGGATATGCATGGGTATACATGGACATACATGGGCATACATGGATATACATGGGTATACATGAATATATATGGGTATACATGGACATACATGGATATACATGGGTATACATGAATATATATGGGTATACATGAACATACATGGGCATACATGGATATACATGGGTATACATGAATGTATATGGGTATACATGAACATACATGGGCATACATGGATATACATGGGTATACATGAATATATATGTTTATACATGAACATACATGGGCATACATGGGTATACATGAATATATATGGGTATACATGGACATACATGGGCATACATGGATATACATGGGTGTACATGGATATACATGGGTATACATGGACATACATGGTTATACATGGATATACATGGGTATACATGGACATACTGGGCTTACATGGATATACATGGGTATACATGAATATATATGGGTATACATGAACATATATGGGCATACACTGATATACATGGGTATACATGAATATATATGGGTATACATGAACATACATGGGCATACATGGATATACATGGGTATACATGAATATATATGGGTATACATGAACATACATGGGCATACATGGGTATACATGAATATATATGGGTATACATGGACATACATGGGCATACATGGATATACATGGGTATACATGAATATATATGGGTATACATGGATATACATAGGTATACATGGACATACATGGGTATACATGGATATACATGGGTATACATGAATATATATGGGTATACATGGAAATTCACTGGTATATACCTTTATATATAACAATTTAAGGCTTTAATACATCCATGATATAATTACATACTATTATGATACACTTTAATAACACTACTTACAGTACCAACCCAATAACGCCAATAACGTAGGCAGAATTTTTCAATTTTTTTTCCAGACCGTGCGCGTTTCTATTCTAACGGGGACTGGGGATTCTAATCACAAATAAATGGAGGAAAAATGGCTGGTAGAAATGAGATACGACAACTGAGTGATTCCGAATTGCTGAACGAACTCAGGTCTTTTGGTTTGAAGACTGGACCGATCAGCCCAACAACTAGACGGATATACGAGAAAAAGCTTTCTAAAGCTCGAGGTTGCTTTACAGTGGATAGCAAACTGAACAAAGACCCAGACAAACTTGAAAATGTCGAAGAGGACTCTTGTCGGAATTTAAGCTTGACTGATGGAACGCATTGTACAAATTCAGTGTCATCGGAAAGTTCTGCTATATTTTATGGTGTTTGTTTTGATGTTAATCGTTCTTCATCAGGGTGTGGATTTACAGGTGTTCCGGCTGGGAGAACGGTTGTGTTTACAAGCAAG
>NC_090883.1:38530666-38543166 GCF_036669925.1 Montipora capricornis
GCCGCCTCGGGCCGTACTCAAGACCTCGGGCACAGTTTTTCCCAATACGGACCTCCCGGCCGGTGAATAACATATATATCTTGTGGAGACAGAAAAGGTTGCTATTTTATATTTGAGCACAAATGTACCCCTTTCGTCAGCTTGGATTTAGTGATCATCCAAGATGGCCTTCAATGGTTCAAGCAAGTGAGGTGACACTGTGAATAAATGGGTGGACGAGCTATCAATAAAAAGGCTGGCTGCCATGGAAAAATACATGGCTCATTGTTAATAGTTATAACAATAATATTACCAAAAGATCTGGAAAGAAGCAGACTAACAACAATTTTTATAAAAGTGACGACACATTTGAAATTAAAGACATGTTTCGGTCGTGCAACGACCATCTTCAGTTGAAAGTAGAATTAATTTGAAGTTACATTTGAATTTATAATATGCTAAACAAAGATAAATAACAACGTGAAATAAATTGGGAATCTAACAAAATAGCCAAAGGTAACAAAAAAAGAGTGTACAATGGAACATGTTGATTAGAACGAGAGAGTTAAATTAACGTGATATAATTGCTTATTTAAAGAAGGTTGCTCCCAGGAAATATGTAAGGCCTCTTTTATCTTGACCTGGAATTTTGTGGTCGCACGGTCTATAACTTCAAAACATTCCGCAGAGCAGGAGTTACGGCATGCCTCGGATTGTTGAAGGTGTTTAAAGATATGTGAGGTCCTGTCCCTGTTTAAGTGTTCGCGAATGCGTGTCGAGAGGTGTCGGCTGGTTTTGCCGACATAGCAAGAATTACAGCTTGCACAGGTAAACTTGTAGACAACATTCGAACAGAGTTCAACAGGCACAGGGTCCTTCACACTAAACATGTTACGGATCTTGAAGGAAGAAAAGGCTAGCTTAACATCAAGATTGTTACAATAACGTTTAAGTAATTTACGTAATCTGTTTTGTGCTACAATAGAGAAGGGCCCAACATAAGGTAATTTGAAAAAATGTGTAGGATTAGAGGGAGGACTAGTAGGTGTGTTCGAAAGGGTCTGAGTTTTTGTAATATACTGCTTAATGACTCTCTCAACGATATGACTGGGGAAAAGGTTTTTACGTAAGATTAATAACAATTTCTTGATATCCTCATGGAAGCCTATCCATGTGTTGTTGATCTTATACGTTCTGTCAACTAGAGTCCTGATTAAGCCAAGTTTGTAAGAGAATGGGGTAAAACTAAAATAATTAGTTAATAGACCGGTGAACGTTTTCTTACGATAGACCCTGGTAATAGGAGAAAGAGGTTGACTGTTGTCAATCAGAACATCCAAAAAGGGGATTTTTTTATCCATCTCTTTTTCCATGGTGAAACGTATATTGGGATGTCTATCGTTGATGTAGTCAAAAAACAAAGTAGCGTCATGTTCAGTGTCAAATAGACAAAAAGTATCGTCAACATACCGTCGATAAAGTAAAATACTGGAGGCCTTGTAGTTTTCCAACCAGATCCTTTCATGGTGACCCATGAAAAGATTAGCCAACACCGGGGCAAGGGGAGAGCCCATTGCCACCCCATCAATTTGATCAAAAAACGAACCCTTAAACAGGAAATGTGTTTGAGCAGTGGCAAAATTAAAAAGATTTCTGAGTTCAGTTTTAGTTAGCTGGAGATCAGGGTTGCCCTTGGAGATGTAGTCAACTGCCAGGTTGACACACTCCTCCAAGGGTATGTTTGTAAACAAACTTTCGACATCAAAGGAAACCATGAACTTTCCCGATAAAGGCAATTCATTGATTTCACGAACAAAAGTAAAAGTGTCTAAAGCACAATATTCAGATGGGATATGAGGTTCCAAAAGAATGCATAAATACTTAGCCAGCTCATAGTTGTATGTTCCAATTGAAGAAACTATAGGACGGAACGGAGGAGTTGAGTTCGGCTCACGGGCCTTATGCATCTTGGGGAGGCCGTAGATTCTAGCAGGTTGAGAGCCAGAGGGATAGATTTTGTCATAAACACAGCGATCCAAATGGCCATTCTTTAGAAGCTTCCTGAGGTAACGTTGTAGCCTACCTTCTCTTGACAAGGTGGGGTCTTCCGTGATAGGTCTAAATTTGGAAGTGTCATTGATGATCTTGAGAATACCATTGTCATATGCAATTCTGTCCAGGACCACAACACCATTTCCCTTGTCCGGTTTTAAAATCACGATGTTTTGTATCTTCTTCAAGTCCTTCAAGATTCGGTATTTCTTACGATCGGCAGTCGTTGGTCAATGTGCAGATACGTAGGAGTGTGCAAGATGAGAAAGGTCAGCCACCAGTTTGGCATCGTGTTGTTTATTAATGAGTTTCTTTGCCATAGTGCGATGTATGAGTTCAAAGCAAGTGAAGACATCAGTTTTGCTAATACTAGGTGGACATATGGAGTGTGTCAAACCGAACTTTAGCATGTCAAGATGTTCCGATGTGAGACAGCAAGATGAAATGTTGGTGACCGTCTCGTTTGCTGTAAAGGGAAGAACAGCGTTCCTCGTGAGTTTTTCAAGTTTTCTGGTGTGGGTCTCGATAACTTTAGCTTCTGCTTGATGAACATTTCGGTTTATCGCTTTCTGAAGAATGTATAAGTCGATGCTACTAAGGACATCGCGGATCTGAGTTGATAGCTTATCCCGTGCATGGAGAAGCCTTCGGTACTCTTTGGTTCGTTTTGTGATGGCACTTTTGAGGAGATGTTTCCTGATGCTGATAACATCCTGTCGGGAAACGTTCGGTAACTGGAAGCAAAGGAATTTAGGGAATACGTTGAAGGTCTGACAGTTACGTAAAAAATTCAAATCTAACTCCGCTTTGCGGGCTTTAATCGAGGCCTTTTCTAACTTTCGGAGATCTGTGATGATGGTACCACCAGGATATTTAGCTGCTATGTCGTGGATTAAATTTCCAAAAGATCTGGAAAGAAGCAGACTAACAACAATTTTTATAAAAGTGACGACACATTTGAAATTAAAGACATGTTTCGGTCGTGCAACGACCATCTTCAGTTGAAAGTAGAATTAATTTGAAGTTACATTTGAATTTATAATATGCTAAACAAAGATAAATAACAACGTGAAATAAATTGGGAATCTAACAAAATAGCCAAAGGTAACAAAAAAAGAGTGTACAATGGAACATGTTGATTAGAACGAGAGAGTTAAATTAACGTGATATAATTGCTTATTTAAAGAAGGTTGCTCCCAGGAAATATGTAAGGCCTCTTTTATCTTGACCTGGAATTTTGAAGGACTTGAAGAAGATACAAAACATCGTGATTTTAAAACCGGACAAGGGAAATGGTGTTGTGGTCCTGGACAGAATTGCATATGACAATGGTATTCTCAAGATCATCAATGACACTTCCAAATTTAGACCTATCACGGAAGACCCCACCTTGTCAAGAGAAGGTAGGCTACAACGTTACCTCAGGAAGCTTCTAAAGAATGGCCATTTGGATTGCTGTGTTTATGACAAAATCTATCCCTCTGGCTCTCAACCTGCTAGAATCTACGGCCTCCCCAAGATGCATAAGGCCCGTGAGCCGAACTCAACTCCTCCGTTCCGTCCTATAGTTTCTTCAATTGGAACATACAACTATGAGCTGGCTAAGTATTTATGCATTCTTTTGGAACCTCATATCCCATCTGAATATTGTGCTTTAGACACTTTTACTTTTGTTCGTGAAATCAATGAATTGCCTTTATCGGGAAAGTTCATGGTTTCCTTTGATGTCGAAAGTTTGTTTACAAACATACCCTTGGAGGAGTGTGTCAACCTGGCAGTTGACTACATCTCCAAGGGCAACCCTGATCTCCAGCTAACTAAAACTGAACTCAGAAATCTTTTTAATTTTGCCACTGCTCAAACACATTTCCTGTTTAAGGGTTCGTTTTTTGATCAAATTGATGGGGTGGCAATGGGCTCTCCCCTTGCCCCGGTGTTGGCTAATCTTTTCATGGGTCACCATGAAAGGATCTGGTTGGAAAACTACAAGGCCTCCAGTATTTTACTTTATCGACGGTATGTTGACGATACTTTTTGTCTATTTGACACTGAACATGACGCTACTTTGTTTTTTGACTACATCAACGATAGACATCCCAATATACGTTTCACCATGGAAAAAGAGATGGATAAAAAAATCCCCTTTTTGGATGTTCTGATTGACAACAGTCAACCTCTTTCTCCTATTACCAGGGTCTATCGTAAGAAAACGTTCACCGGTCTATTAACTAATTATTTTAGTTTTACCCCATTCTCTTACAAACTTGGCTTAATCAGGACTCTAGTTGACAGAACGTATAAGATCAACAACACATGGATAGGCTTCCATGAGGATATCAAGAAATTGTTATTAATCTTACGTAAAAACCTTTTCCCCAGTCATATCGTTGAGAGAGTCATTAAGCAGTATATTACAAAAACTCAGACCCTTTCGAACACACCTACTAGTCCTCCCTCTAATCCTACACATTTTTTCAAATTACCTTATGTTGGGCCCTTCTCTATTGTAGCACAAAACAGATTACGTAAATTACTTAAACGTTATTGTAACAATCTTGATGTTAAGCTAGCCTTTTCTTCCTTCAAGATCCGTAACATGTTTAGTGTGAAGGACCCTGCGCCTGTTGAACTCTGTTCGAATGTTGTCTACAAGTTTACCTGTGCAAGCTGTAATTCTTGCTATGTCGGCGAAACCAGCCGACACCTCTCGACACGCATTCGCGAACACTTAAACAGGGACAGGACCTCACATATCTTTAAACACCTTCAACAATCCGAGGCATGCCGTAACTCCTGCTTTGCGGAATGTTTTGAAGTTATAGACCGTGCGACCACAAAATTCCAGGTCAAGATAAAAGAGGCCTTACATATTTCCTGGGAGCAACCTTCTTTAAATAAGCAATTATATCACGTTAATTTAACTCTCTCGTTCTAATCAACATGTTCCATTGTACACTCTTTTTTTGTTACCTTTGGCTATTTCGTTAGATTCCCAATTTATTTCACGTTGTTATTTATCTTTGTTTAGCATATTATAAATTCAAATGTAACTTCAAATTAATTCTACTTTCAACTGAAGATGGTCGTTGCACGACCGAAACATGTCTTTAATTTCAAATGTGTCGTCACTTTTATAAAAATAATATTACCATAAACACCCGCAGATAAAGCCGCACCCTGAATTTAGCAGCTCAAATTTTGGGGAAAAAGTTTTTTGAAAGAAATCAAAAGAAATCCAAAGTCTGATCTTTAGGAGTCTTCCTCATCCTTTGTTCATCGAACGTAAACTCACTATTCTATTAACATTGAAACGGAAAATACTTCAAAGTCTTACCCACATTTTTAGCACTTTAACATAATGGACATTTAAAAATATTGAAGATCCGTTACCAGGATTCATGCTAAGAAAGAAGTAAAATCGTTCTCTGGTAAAAAGTTTTGAAAAAACTACGAGCTTTCGACAGACTGAACTGCTGCCTTCAACGGATAAAAATGTGTGAAGCCTAAAAGCGAAAGAAATTTAAATATAACGAAAAATTCGCATAAATTAAAGGATAAAAGCATGTAGTAGAAAGAATGTTAAAAATGCTAAGAAAATTAGTGTTTCTTTAAGAGAATGTGATATTGTCTTGGGAGCGGGCACGAATTATTGTCTGCCCCAACAGTTTTTGCCATGTGCCATGACTCCAATGTCTTTCTACTCCGGTTGTTTGCTTTGTCAATGATTTTAGAATTGTTAAAGTCAAAATCATGATTAAAAGTCCACGCGTGTTTTGCGACATTTGAGCCTTTAGTACAATGCTTCAAGTTCCTCATATGTTCCTTTCTCCTAGTAGTAAAGGATCTTTTAGTTTCGCCAATGTAGCTCCACGGGCAAGATGCGCATGGAATTTTATAGATGACATTGCACTGGTCGTCTTCGGCAGGTCGAAACTTAGGGATAGGGAAATGCTGTTGTAAAGTTTTAACTGGTCTGCTGGTGACTTGGATGTCGTGTTCCTTGAGGATTCTTGTGAGAGGTTCCGTGATGCCTTTGATGTAGGGAAGGACTGCAAAGTTGCGTCGGTTTGTTGGCTCAGCCCATTTAAAGAACATACTAACCAACTCTTCTGGAGTAGGTGTAGGTGGTGGAGGCCTCGCTTTCTTTCTTATAACATCAGCAGCGATTTTTTTGGGATAGCCGTTGGAGTGTAAAGCGGCGCAAACACGAGCAGTTTCACGGGTCTTTCCAACTTGTGTGTTGGGGAGATTCAAAGCTCGATGCAGGAGTGTTGATGCAGGAGTGTCTCAGGAGTGTCTCAACACTAATTTTCTTAGCATTTTTAACATTCTTTCTACTACATGCTTTTATCCTTTAATTTATGCGAATTTTTCGTTATATTTAAATTTCTTTCGCTTTTAGGCTTCACACATTTTTATCCGTTGAAGGCAGCAGTTCAGTCTGTCGAAAGCTCATAGTTTTTTCAAAACTTTTTACCAGAGAACGATTTTACTTCTTTCTTATAATGGACATTGTTTCAACCAACTTTGACATATGATAATTTTTCTGGTATTTGTTCACAGGAATTTCTTCATTCAACACAGCAGCCTTTTTCAAATGTTCCCGCAGATAAGCCACACCACCAATTTCTAGCGATGATTTTTGGGAAAAGGGTGTGGCTTATCTACGGGTGTTTACGATATTATTATTGCGCTAGTAGTATGGTGTTGTAACAGCTTGTGTTTTGGTTTTACAGTTTCTCAGAACTTTGATATTTCTTTTCCTAGGTGATCTGTTCTAGGTGCAACGCTGCATGTTCTGATAAAAAGAGTAAAATACAGAGCTACCTAGAAGGTAAGAAAAGCAGAAAAATGGAAATATTTAAACTAAGTTAAGCATCACAGAGGTGTGCATTAGTGTAGCAGCCTTTAAACTAAGTGCTCTTTAGAATGGGCCATATTTTTAATCTGCAGAAAGGTATAAGCATGTGTTGAAAATGTGACTCTACAGACAACTGCTTTGTCCCTCTCCTGGGTTCACTTGACAACTCCACCCCTCCTTGGATAGGAGAACCTTGGTCACCAGAAGTTACAGATGAAAAGAATAACAGGGAAAGCGGATCACTAGGAAGCCCACTGGATAATCTGAAAGAGAGGAACAGCCCTGGTGAGCCACCAGTCACGGTCAGAGCCTATGCAGGGCCAATGTCTCCATCAAAGGTAACTGTGTTTAATTTCATCACTCTGAAAACTTGGAGAATCAAAGGATTTGGTAGTTGTTGAAATATTTTTTAAACTTCAACTTTAACCCATTGACTCTTATAACCTTATCCCTAAGCCTAACCCTAAGTCTGGCCGGTATGGGCCGGTTTGGACGTCAAAGGGTTAATGCAGTTTTTCAGTGAGTGATTAATAGACAATGAATGCATTAAACTTTACATTACTTGGCAATAAGTACAGTAAAACAAATAGAGAAACATTGAAAAAAATTATTATTGGCTGTGATAGGCATTCCAAGTGGGAATGATTATTGTAACCAAGGTTTATCATTGAACTAAGAAATTGAAGAATTACAATAAAACTCAAAACAAACTGAAGCCTGTCGTTGTCTTTACTTGACAAAAGAGGTTTGGTAACTCAATAGCTTTTGGTTACAAACAAGGAACTGTTTTTCTACAAAAATGAAATGGTTCGAATGCCTTGGAAAATCAGTATACACCCCATTTTCTTTTTGTTAACATTATTAATATTATGGTATATTATGTCATGCTATGAATGAAACCATCTTGTAGGCTGAAGAATTCTATCATTCATGGAAGACCCCACCCAAAATGGAACATCGTAAAAGTTACATTTACATAAAGAGAAAGGATGATAGTCGTGGCATTGAGAGGATTGGAAGGTATTTCAGTATGTTCAGATTTAAACCATCTCAAACATCTGTGGTTCAAGAAAACATGCCGTTTTGGTGAAATTATGCTAGCAAGACATCATAGGATTTAATTACCCTAAAAGCTGCAAAATTTAAGTTATTAAATGTGCCAGTTTAGAAGTTACTGCAAGTGTGATGTGGAATGAACGTAACATAGCTCTGCCTTTTACACTTCTCTCTTTTATGGAAAGCAGTGGTGTTTATCTGTAATGGGTAGTATAGTTATCAATTCTTCTATCAAGGCACAAATGTTGTGATTGAGAGTAAAATCATTCAGTCAAAATTAATAATAATAATAATAATAATAATAATAATAATAATAATAATTATGGTGTTATTTGGAACACTAATGTGCAAAAATATCTTATATAAAATAATAATATTATTATACTGTTTTCCATGGCATTGATTTCTTCCTTAAGGCAGCTTGCCCACAATGGGCGCATTCCATGGACAGAGTACTGGAGTTTTCTTGGTGGCTATGCTGACTTGTCAAAGTTACAAGGAATGGAGAAACTGGAAGATTATCTGGGAAAGAAAAAAGAAAGACTTATGTTCAACAGATTATCAGTCACACCCAAGAGAGTCAGAGTACCAAAAAGTACCAGTGGCATTCTAAGAACTCCAGAATCAAGACAGAGCAGTGTGATTTTAGGTGACAATGAAATATCACAAGAAACAGAAAGGACAAAAGTGAATAATCAATATGCTGAGAATGGTGGAATTGGTCTTAGAGACAGTCACTATTTGACAATGCGCAAAACTTTGTTCTCAAATTCAGTGGAATCAGAAAATGCAACTATTGAAGGAAAGTCTGAAATCATGCTTCAGAATTCAAGGCAATGTGGGACCAAAGAAAATGTGTCACGGGATAATACTTCACCTTTAATGAAGTTACCAGTATCTTGTGTAACTGATCTAGTTGAGAAATTGACAGAGAATTTTGATGAACTTTCTCTTACCAAGGAGCAAGATAGATCTGAGGAATTGTTGAGTATGTCTTTGACTGGAGGTCAAAAAAGACATGATTTGCTGACTTGTGACATTGACTTTAAGGATGAAAGAGGTGTTGAGGATGGTTCTGTTGGCTTGCCTTGTCAAAAGAAACTGTCCTTCCTCTTACCAGAAACTGAAGATGAGAAGTTCTCTGCTAATGCACCAATGGAAATGGATACTCATGCTAGTAGTAAGTTAATTGAAGAAAATGTAATTACTGCCAGCGACAATCCCTTGCTAAACTTTGCAAATGAAATCTCCTCCTTATCATCATCATCATCGTCAATGTCATCATCACTGACTTTGGATTGTCCTCTGTGGGAATGGAAGGATGATGAGGTATTTGATAACCTGTTAGAAACTGATGCAATGCCTTCAAATCAATGTCACGAACATTCAAGTGATGTTGAAGTTCATGAATTTAAAGTGCCTGTGAATAGGAACTTGAGACGTATCAAGTGTCAGAGCTACAGCCATGTTCTTAGTACAGGAAATGAAGATATCAGCATTTTTATCCAAGGGTAGGTTCACACCTTTTTCCTTGCAACTTATGTTTTAGGTTTTTTCAATCTGCAAGGTGCACTTTTTTTCCAACAAAGCTTACCAGGATCGGGTGTGTGGCATTTCAAATTTATTCCCTTTTGTAATGCAAATAATAATAAACTTTGTTTAAGTGTCAAGTGTATTTAGTGCTGTGTCACTAATTGGGAACCTTGTACAGAAATCAAATCAAGTCAACTTGTATCAAATTATAGATTGGTTTTTGTGAAGAGGGGAAAACTGGAGTACCCAGAAAAAAAACCTCTAGGAGCAGAGTAGAGAACCAACAAACTCAACCCACATTTGACGCCAAGTCTGGGAATCGAACCCAAGCCACATGGTTGGGAGGCGAGTGCTCTCACCACTACACCATCCCTGCTCTGTCACTTTTGTGTTTGTTCTATCCTTAGCTCACAACCTACCAAGCTTGATCTGGATGTGCTTATTGCCATTGGTAAAACAAAAGTGGATTCTGAGAAATTCCCCAACATTTCCAAGTGGAAGAGGCTGATCATGTCATTTTCTGAGGAAAAGCAAAAAAGGTAAGTAACATGTGCTAATCAGAGACGGGTGAAGACTAGGAATGGGCAATCAGCTTGTTTGTGAGCATCTGGTTGTATGTGGCTCAAGAGTGTATGCTTTACACCATTAGTGTGATACTTGAAGATTTTTGCGTGGCTAGGTGTGATGATTTTATCTGTGAATGTGGCACCCCTTCAGGGTTTAAGGGTTAGGAGGGAGGCTAAGAGATGAGCTCAGCAGCTGGTGATTGAAGGCGCTTTGATCATTTAGCTTCTTGAGGTGGTGCTTGTTTGTGTAGGTGTATATGCAGTGAATTGGGGTAGAAACGGCCCTGTAAAAAGTTACAAAATTGTGTGCTCACTCACAGTAAATGAAAAAGTGGAAATTTCGTTCCATGTTGAAATTGTTTTATTTCAAGTTGCAGTAAAAACGTGGTCGCCCAACCAGTGTGAACTGTCATCCATCTCCTCTTCCTTTTAGACAAAGTGGATGGCAATTAGGGTAAAAAAGTAGAGACAAACCCGAGAATTTGTTAGTCATTCAGAGTCATGGCTCAAATCTTCTGCATAATGAAGCTCAGTGGAAAAACATCCCACGACATCCTTGTCGATGCTGCATCTTACTCAAGCGCCTCATGTACAAGGAATATAAGAAGGTTACAGGTTTTCACAAAGGGCTGTGGGAAGGGTTAACATTTCTTACCTAATGTAAACAAATAATGATTTTCTCAATTTTTATGCAGAGATTATTGGCCTCCATTGTAAAAATTATATTTGTCAGGCGTGTCTTCTCCTCTCGTCCCAAGGGACCCAGAGCTTTTCAAAAATTGTTTCGTCCTTGAGCCAAATACGACTTGCTGCGAGACATCCTGTCAACCTGTCATTCTCTGTATTCCACAGGAACGGTTCTTATCAGGCATGCGTTTTTTTCTTTCAGCTGGCCAAGCCCTGGATCGCCAAGGTGTAACGTCACAAGAAACAAGTCTCTGATGTGGAGCTGCTAACAATGCTCCTTGATGGGTCTCATCTTGGAAGCTAATGAAGTTTGTGTCTTTAATATTTGCATTCACCTTGGGTTTTACTTTGGTTTGATATGCGAATAACCGGCAGTTGAAATTGTTTCCACTGCATTCCATGAAAGATAGAAATATGACAGATACTAGGGACCTGATGTGATCTGGATGTTGGGGTGCTTCATTAGTGTTCGGATTCTCTGGGCTGAAATCCTTCTTGCACTTTACCAGGCCTCATCATTTTGCGTGGCCTGTTTGCTTCTGGTCAGCTGATGAATGCGTAGGTAATTAAAGGGGACACAGTTTTTGAGTGGGGGAATCTAGACATTGCTAACCAATTCACCCCGGTACGCTCTTAATGTCACCTAATATCAATAAAGGTTCCTAACTTACAAACGCGAGTCCAAAGTCACAAAAAAAGCAAAGGATGTCATTATATGGTTTGTTAGTGTTTGTCCCGGTAACGTCTTCACGTAGACAGAAAAAAATAGTTTTCTCGTCATTTCAAGAAGTTATTTCATTGATCTTGCGTATGCAATATTCTAAAGCCGGTCGTGAACACTTATCTCCATTGAAAGTAAGTTTTCTAATCAATTGAAACAACACATTCACAAGCTGAGCTTTGAAAGACCTACTACCATTTTACCAATGTAGCCGACCGACTCGTGGAGGACAAGGAGTATACGCCCACCTTCACGGTTGGAAAATGTTAAGGTAACTCTAAATCCACCGTCCGGAGAACTTGTGAACTTTGCAGAGTTTTATCACAGCGTGCCTAGTCTAGAGTGTCTTGAGACGGGTCTCCTGTTGCCATGATAACCTATTACGTCACATTAATGATGATGCAATGGACCTCTTTAGCTTGTACGTTTTGTTTTCCCATTTCAGACCACGTGATGTTACTCTAGGGAACAGTTTCTTTCAAATGTCGACTAATGCACGTGCATATGTATGCATAACTTATGAAAAAACAAAAGGAAAATTCCCTTGGGAACATCACGTGGTCTGAAATGGGAAAACAAAACGTTAAGCTAAAGATGTCAATTGTTAGTGTTTCATATGGTACCATGACATTGGCGTTACGTTAAATAGTGTTGTAGAGGTAATCTTTGTAATAAGACATTCCCTCGAAATTGTTGAAACTGGTTTGAACCACCAGTTTCTCGTTTCATAAAGCCGTTCATTTTATGACATTTAGAAGAAAAGTTTTGAAGGGGCAATGATTGTCTGAGTCGAATATTTGGAAATCTTCTAGTTTCTTTATCATGTATTTCATATAGTCTATTGTTGTTTGAAAATTGAGAACTGTGCACATTACAGATCAGAGAATGGTGCGTTAACAACTTTTCCTTGTTTCAAAGTTGTGATATTGAAATAGTGATCAATTCGTTGTCCATGAAAAAGTCTTTCTTTTGTATTTTTTATTCTGCTGCAGTGATAGTGGACTATATGCAGTAGTTTGCATGGATTCTTTATTCTGAATCTACC
>NC_090883.1:38550666-38638166 GCF_036669925.1 Montipora capricornis
ACCGTGCTCGGAAAATAACTTTGTCGCACACACTTTTATTCTATAATTGTGGCCAAGGTAGAAGAACTAGCCCCAAGAACTTTAATTTTCTGAACGAGCTGTGATGATATAGTCATTTCAAGTTTATTAACATGATTATAACAAAAACTAGTGATTCTAAAACATACTCCATATATAGAATTCAAATATAATTCTTGGTAATGTACAATTTAAATTAGAATACTGTTTTAAGGTCGGATGATTCGGATTTAATTCCACTCGGCCCCGTATGTTTAAAGTTAATTCTGATTTCTTTTACGTAAAATGTCACTAAATTTGTTTAAAAATAATTTGCTAATGCTTGGTATTCCTATTTCCCAAAGATATTGTCGCTATTATCTATGTTGGCCCAGATGGACTTTTCGAAATTCCTTTCATTACATTTCTTCCCATGCTAGCTCTTCGTCACGAAACTCTAACATCGAGTGAGTTCGTCGGATTTCCGAAGACGAGTCACCTATGCGTCGAAAGCGTTCGACATCTACACTGGGATCCGATTGAGAGCGGGTAATTGAAGAAAAATCCGTTAAAGTAAATAATGGAGCAGTTAGATACTCCTCGGGAGACGAGATAGGTGGAAAATCTTGTGTTGAAGGAGTATCCTCGGGCAACGAAGGAACCTCCATGACCATCTCTTCTTCGGGCCTTTCCGAAGCAGGCCGCCAATCGATTGATAAACACGCAGTAGGCTCTAAATCCTTTAAACCTTTTTGGTAAGATGTCTGTTTTTTACCCTTTAACGGCGAACTTGTAAGAAATTTTCCGCCACGAGCGGAACAAATCACCTTTTCAGCCGAATTACCTTCAGGCTCTTTTCTTGGAGACATTTTCCTTGAATGTCTGCTTGAGACAATTCTCTTGGATTTTATCTCTCGTTTCTTGAGTTTTGTGGTTTTTTTCTGCACTGGTTTTTGGTATTTTCTTTGTTTTTCGCGTTTTGATGCTGATGAACCGAACAAATTTGGGTTTGTTTGGGGGACTTCCTCGCCGCCCACAATTTCATGTCGCGATCTCGAATCAACTGACACTACCCGCGGTTCGTTGTATGCATGGGAAAGAGTCTCCAAGACATCATAATCTCGTGGGGTGAACGTTTCCGGTAATTTCCAGGAACAGGAAAGATCGGTTGCTTGTTTTTTTCCTTTCTGGGGACTGAAAGGAGTGATGGGCACTATTTGGTAGTATTCCTCTGGAGCTGGGGACAGTTGGACATGTTTGACAGGGGAGCTGTAGAAAGGTACGGTACGTCCCTCGTTAATCTCTTGCTCATTTACCGGAAAATCGACGTCTGATTCGTCCGTGTAATTTGACGGGAAGTTCATTTCCGCTGATTGTCTTCCTATCCAAGATGCACCACAGTCTTCCCCATTGTCTTCACGTGGTGAATCACTAGGGCCTGGGTCCGATAAAAAGAACTCGGATGATTTAAGGGGGCTGCTTGGTACAGATGCATGTCCTTCAACACTGGAAGCTCCCTGGGAAAAGATGGATTCCCAATGCATAGTGGAGTCGCTGGGTAAATAGGCTCCTTTGTATGATCCTGATTGCACAGCTCTACGAAGGACATCCCACATTTTTCGAGAACTTACTTTCTTTGCTACCTGAAAGCAAAGAAGGCAAGGATATCTTTCAGCACTGTTCTTCCACCACAATACTCTTAAAAGAAATCAGACGACCTAACCCTCTTCTCCGTAGGTTTTGTCCATTGCTTTTCTTTCTCTTCAATGCCGTCTTGATTATCGTCGTGCAGGTTGCTCTTTTGTTTGCCAAGTGTGCGGTGTATCTGTTGTGGTAAAAATAAACCTTTAGACTAAATGCAATCTACGCACAACTGCGGTTATAACATACTTATATCGAAGTGTTATTTCCATACCGAGAACACAGAGTCGTAGCCGTATTTGGAAAGCATGAGTTTCATGTATCTCCGTGCGTACACAGTTTAATTAACAGGGGCACCCAACGAATCTGTTCCTCACATTATCTGTTCCCCAGAGGAATCTTGCTGGCTGGCAAAAATACAGGTGTTTCGATGAGCTGGCTGGGAAATTTTATTGAGAGGGGTTTTGCCTGGGAATTACTGACTTTTTCTAGCATTTCAACCCGAGCTGGCTGTAGAAACTCTGAAGACTCAGGAAGACTAAAAAAAAAAAAAAACAAGAACCCCTTCCCTCTCCCAGAGAGTAGTCACAAACATACGACGGCTGGTCAGAGTGATTGCGCATGCGGAAAAAACCTGTTTTGTCCCGGTTTTGTCGCTTTTGTTCGGTCGTTTCATATCGAGGGATTTGAAAGCGCGCGGAATTCCTGGCTGGGAAATAAATTTGATCAGCTGCCTGGGAAACCAACCAATTTTATCTAGCTGGCTGGGAAATTTCTTGTGTGTCTTGCTGGGAAAAAGGAACAGATAATGTTTTCCCAGCAACACTGAAAAACACCTGAAAATGCCTTAATAACATTTATTTTCATTAACTGGGGTATAATAATACATTTTACAACAAATTGGTCGTTGGGTGCCCCTAAATTAAGCGATAAACTGATACCAACTCAGCGACCCTCAGTAACTAACGGATGCGCACAGCCATATCACTCAGCTCTAGCCATGGACAGCTGTTTCGGACTTGTTAGGCTTCTTTTGGTCAGCACCAACCTTGCATACGGCGGGAGCTACTGAAATTTAAACTGACCAATCAGAATTCAGTGAGCGGGAAAAACTGTGCTATCCTTGTGCTATCCGACGTCACGCCAATTGTTTACGTTCTGATCGGTTAGATCGGTGGACATTCGCTTAGCCTTCTTTTGTGACTCTCTTGACCGTTGCTTCTTTGAACATGACGCATTGTTCTGACAATCAATTTGCCAATCCACTTTATCCAGTTTATGACATGGGCTAGCATGTGATTAACAACCACGATCGCTTTTTGAACTTTATTATGTAGAAGAAGAAGACGTTGCTGAGTGAACATTTTTACGACGAAATGCCTTGGTTTGTTCAGCACTTTGATGTCCGATAACTGATCAATCAAATTTGGTCCTCTGACCATATGAAGTTTTTTCAGCTCTTGTTTGTGTCCGTCATGATCGAACTTCAGGTGAAGCGCTATGCCGCTTTATGCTGACTTCGATGGCTTTTGATGAGCTTGCCTGCCCAAATTGTTGTTGTATTTGGGCAAGATTGGTCTTATCGGGTTGGAACTTCAATAGTGAGGGGAACAATTTTTCGTTCATCTGTTGTGCCAGACAACAAACAATCCTGTTGGGTGTGACCATCGTCTATCTGATCTGGAGTGGAGTTTTCGTTCAGTGATTACAACTTGCGATTGTTCTGCAAACATCCACGTAGCATGCAGCACTTAGCCTTCTAGTGACTCGAGGATCCCCGGCCCGTTTTGCTGTTTCAAAGGGAGTCGTGCATTTTTGAGCAGTTTGTCTTCAGTGCTTGTATTTTTTCGTTTGTTCCTGGTGGCACAAAGTAACTTTGATGATTTTAAAGAACTTGAATCCTTAATTGAATTAGCGATTTTTTTATTAAGAAACCAACAAGCGAATGGTACACAAAATTAGGAGAAACTGTTGGTTGAATAGAGAATATTTGTTGACATAATTATCTACCCAGTTTAAGTGCTAAGCTCAACAAGTTGTTTGGCTCCACAAGTTTCAGTTTCAGGCCAGGTACAGGTACTGTTGTACACTACCATAGTTCTTTGGAAATTGAATAGCTCCTTGAACACCTGGTTGCTTGAGAAGAAACTTGATGTGTTTGTTCTCTACATTAGTGAATGCAGCCACTAACTGTCCATTGTAGATAAACTCCAGACCAACTCTTCTTTCAATTTAATCTTTGTTCTTCGCAGGGCATCAACAATGGTGTCCCTTGTAAAATGTTAGTTTAAAGAGTTTGTTTAAGTTATTTCCCTTTTCATAGGGCACTGTGGTTGCCAGATTCACTTTCAAACTTATCATGGAAATGTTAATCAATACCAGTGAAAAGTCAGTCCCTTGAATTGTTGATAGAAAATTTATTTAAATGCATATTGAAACATCAGTTGAGGAATATTTTTTCCCCACTTTGTGAACCTAACATACATTGCTGCCATTTGTTTATTGCTTGGTCATTCAATGTCTTGATCACATCAAGTAATTTATTTTTTAGGTATTGTGTATCTTTATCTAAAAACTTAACTGGTTGCTTTTTGGAGCCCTTTTGCGGCATATTTAGATAGGCAGGAAATGTTCCACATTTTATGGTAAATAGTTCTGCGTAGTTTTAAGGAATATTGCAGCCAAATCTAATTGAATATGAGACTAAAATATGCTGTTTGACATTTTGTGAATTTAAAGACTATTAATATTGTTTGCACTTGTTTTAAAAGGCTTAAGGTTGGCACTCAAAAGTGTTCCTTCAATAATCTTATTCTGTAAAGATTATCTTGGGAGAATTGGATTAAGGCCAGTTTTTTGTTCAAGCTTCTTTCGCCAGTGCCCTCTGAGAATGGAGTTGATTTGGTTTTGCCCAATGTTGAAAGATGAAACAATGCCTAAACCAACCAGCCACAAGGAATACTTCACGGTGCATTTTTACAAACATGGACATGAGGGTGCTCGTAAGCATCTGAGCATTGTTTTGCATGCTAAAGTGTTATTATAAATAATTAATTTTTCTGAGAGTCTTCTTTTCCTGTTGGTCATTCAAAAATTGTTGGAATAGCTTGTTTAAGCTGTTGGATAGAGGCAGAACATTTGATGAGGCCCTCCTGGGGAGAGGAGTCCTTGTTCCCTTTAAATATTTGCTTGTGTTTCCTTGTTCCCCAAATTACTTTCAAACTTGTTCCCAGCTTTTTGATCCCTAAAATTTAAATTGGTTTTCTTCCCTTGTTCCCTAAAATATTTTGATATTGTTAAAAAAACCAGTGAGGAACATTAAATTTTAGTTACCTAAATTTTGAAATTTTAGATACTAGATATTTTATTCATATTCTTACATTTTTATGTATAGATTTATTTTTTCTTCAATATTATTTTGTGGAAAACCTGTAAAATAGCTTCAGCTAAGTGTTTCTACCCACGTTAAATAAAGTTTATGTATGTATGGATGTATGTATGTATGTATGTTACTCTGTTCCCCAGTTCAAATTAGCCATGTTCTCTTCCTCCCCAAACCCCTGGGAGTGCCTCTTTGTTGATGTTGATTCTCTTATTGGCCCAATAGCAATTCACTGTTGAATTGCAAGACACAGCAAGTTCTTATTTGGGATTGAGGGAAAAATAAATTTTCGCACAATACAAGAAACACCATTTTGACTGCCCCTTCTAGATCTTGCTGTTTTCAGGCATGAATCAGCTTGTTTGCACCTTTCTGACGACCTGCGGGAGGGCAAGCTCTAGAAACTCTTCCTTAGCGAGCCTTCCGCTGAAAAACTTTCCAAGTCTGGCTTTCCGGTGTTAGGGGCCGAGGTTTTTGTGCAAAATTCATCAGCGGCTTCCTTGCAGCTTCTCAAAGGTGTTCCTTCGGGCAATGGTTAGTAAAAGTTTTGTAGTGCTTATACAAATTTTCGCTACTTGAAAAGGTATGTTTATACGAAACAAATATCAGCTTGACAATTTTTCTTTCCCGATACTCCATTTAAAATGCACGTGAGCGCTATTAATAGAGAGCCAGAAAACCATTTAAGACATTTTGCGGCAATTTTTTTGTCAACAAACTTGGGTTGTCGGCAAGCAGAATTCGAACGTAAGCTGTTGTGCTTTGGCTTTTATTTGTGCTTTTTCTAACTAATCTAAGACGAATTCAGGCTGGTATTTTCGAATCAAGTGTAAGAAGACGGCAAAACCGTATTGATAATGTATTTATTTGAGTTAACTTCGCGAATAAAGACTTTAATCGCTTCCTTTCGACGGGGGTAGATCGACACGCACAACCGAAATGCACTGTTTCCGGTGAAAGGGCAAATGATTGACAGGATAGCACAGTTTTGACTGCCGCGCGCACTGCGGGCGCGGGTTCCGTATGCAATGAAGAACAAAGATTCTGGCCACAGGAGGTCCGCGAATCACGGACTTCCGACTCTTCTGCGCATTCTCCGAAATTTGAAACAATAACGGTCGTCAACGACGACAACGATTACAACATTATATCGTTGCCGCGACTGCGCGTATTTTTGGCTGTGGCCAAAAGAAAAGCGGACTCTAGGGACGAAAATGACTTCACCAGTGGTAGGTACATCAGTCATATCATGTACCATGAATGCGAAAGTCTCCGATTTCTTTCTAGTCTCAGAGGCAAGAATCTTTGTGCAACCGTGTTGTAAGAGCCACAAAGCGCCGTAGAATGAAACAATGGGATCTAATGTGGTTTTCATAACTCCAATTTCGCAATTTGAGTGACATTTTTTTCCTCTCCGAGAATTTTTACTGAGCCAGTTTTTATGCAAACCGAAGCAATTAAAACTAAGTCACCTAATGCCAACCTTAGAAATTAGATTGGATATATCAATTTCTTATTCTATTCCTTGAATTAGGAATATAGAGGTATATAAATCAAGTGAGAATAAACTTCCTAAGAAGAGAAAACTTAAAATAAGAAACAAAAATAAAAAATAAAAAAGTGCTAGCCTCATGATGACTGATTATGTTTCGACAGAGAAACACCTCTCTTGTGATATCAATTCCTTGAGCGCTGAGTTCAGCTAGAGCCAAGAACACATCACCAACTGATGTCCGGCGAGAATAGTTGTCATAGCGACAAATGTGAAGATTGAGCGTCTGTATTGCCATGTCCGACTGGGACAGCGGAAACTCGTACACCTCCCTGGAAAGAGATTGTAAAAGAGCAATGTTCTTAAAAACCGTGTGAGAAGATTCAATAGGAGTAAATCTTAACTTGCCGAATATTTCAATTTCGACAAAAGAAGACAGGATTTGATTGCAGTCCGCGTTATACAGAGATTTCGAATTTTATCCATTTCTACTCGGAGGCTCAGTTCAGTTTCAGATGCAAGGCCTCAGTCTGGTCTGGAAAATGTTCGATCGAGTAACAAATGGTTTCCCCTGCCCCTAATTTAACATACAACAAATAACTAAGTCATCTGCTTGGTCATAAACCTCATGAACGTATAAGAATGCAGTGGGAAAGGAAAGGGTCTTTTAAAGAAATCGTCGCCGTGTAGGAAAAGGCTCGATTGCTGCTTTAGTGACGAGTGTTAGCAAATTTAACTTCTCAGCTTTGACTTGAAGGAAGGGTATAGTATAGTATGACTGCTGGTGTGGCTATCTGGTCTCTTATTAGCCAGTATGAAAAATACCATAATACTCTTTGTTTGTCCCTCCCAAATTGTTTTTATTTTCTCTGGGGACTTAACAATGGTCCCAAAAGAAACTGGAAACAATGCTTATGCTAAAGTTTGCAGGGACAAAGAAAGAATATTATGGTACTTTTAATACTGGCTAATTGACATAACTTTAAATTCTCTTTTATATACACTAGCCTGCGAACTGTCTCTCTTCACGAGGAAAACGAGAAAATGGAAGCAGAACGTCTTCCCTTTTTTCTCGCTTTTCCCATAAGAAGCCTTCCCGCAGACTACAGCCGGCACACACCTGAAGCTGACATTAATCGTGGTATCATTAGGTTCAAACGTCTGACTCTGTCGGTTCAGTGGTAGAAGGTGAACATCAACGTATGTCGACAATGATTGCTCTTCTACAGGAATATCTTCAGCTCGGATGAGACGCACCATCAACATAGATCTAAAGAAACGAAAATGAGATAAAAGATTTCCTTTTTTTCGGGGCCACTCAGCCCAATATCTATATAAATTGATGGCGCAATCTCCTGTCGAATTCTGTCTTTCGACTTCATTTTAACGTTAAAGGGTATACAAATTCAAACACTAAATTTCAAGAGGTCTATCAGTTTTCGAAATCTCTAATACTTAAAAAATACAAAATAACGCAAAGAAAAGACCGTAAGTAAAGATCGTTAGCCACGCGTCGATTAACTACGTATCGATTCCACTTCCGCAAACACAAACTGAGTAAAGTCACGCATGCGCTCACTTGTTTCTTATTGCGTCACTTGCCTCTTTTGGGTCCCTAATGCACCCAAGCGTGCGTCTGCGCATGCTCCTCTAACGTTAACAGGTCTTAACATTGCCTAATATGTTACCGGTGTTGATCATATCGGAGAGCAAAGTAAAGTCTTCCTAGGTCCAGGTGATCATTGCTTTGTGACCCTTCTTCTTCTTCCTCTTCATTATCAGTTGACACTTTTTCATCTGGCGGGGGATCTGGCGGCATGGCGCTCTACATAAAGCCAAAAACAAGTTTTAAAAATGAAATTATATCAATCAGTCTTCATTGCTAATACAGGAAATTGTAGTATTACATCAGTAACACAGATCCTGCAGTAAGTGATGATTATGAATTGCATAATATCAAAGTCAAGAAAGCCTTGAAAATCTTACGGGTATACTTCTCATATGATTATCGTCTTAAACAGAAGCTAAACTTTGATGAAATAATTGACTCCATCAAAACAAAATAGTTCCAATATTTATGTATTGTGCTGGTATGATAAGCCTTAACAAAGAGATTATATCTGAGGCAAATAAATTAATTTTCGATTTTATTTGGAAGGGTAAAGATAAAGTTAAACGTCTAACGCTTATCAATGATATTGAGGATGGCGGTCTTAAAGCTCCACACTTGTTTATGAGTTGGAGACTGCTATTTCAAAAAGTGAAAAGAGTTTGGCTTTTCATCTTCAAAAGTGGGGCAAGTATTGTAGACAAGAGCAATAACGTATTGCAGAAGTCTTCACAATCGCGGCCTCGTCGAAACGTGTTAACTTAATATTCTCAGTTTGTTGTTATCAGCTTAGGTAGCCTTAATGTAGTTTGTGCGTGTGTGTTGTAGCTTAGTGTTGTCCTAATGTAGTCATTTGTTTTGTTATTACCAAATGTACACAATAAAAATAAATGAAATACAAAAAAAAAAAAAAAAAAATATATATATATATATATATATATATATATATATATATATATATATATATATATATATATATAACGTTTACAAGAAAGACAACTTCACAGCGTAGCGACTTCAAGTTTCATGTTTGGACAATCATCAGGCTACAGATCTTACATTTGCATTCTAACTCATTTAAAGACCATTCTAATACTCTAGGGGAGCGTGCTATTTTAAGTTCGTCAAAAGGTATTTGTTCTTGTGTCTGCATTTAGAAATTAACTCGTTTCTTTTGTTCAGTAGGTGGCGCGTATCTGCTTTTATTATGTACAACTTTTCTGTAAGGCATCAATCATCGATCAAGCGAAAAATCGACAAAGAAGCAAAGTTATTAGCCGAACCGTTGGGCCTCGATAACAAGATAGAACACTATGCAAACCGACCCGCGTTCATCTCGCTAAAAGATCACAAGGAGAATTTCAAATCCAAAACTCCCTGTCGGTTGATAAATCCATCGAAACCGGAAATGGGAAAAGTCGCCAAGCAGTACCTTGACACCATAAACAAAGCTGTCATCTCCGCGACCAACCTAAACCAATGGAAGAACACCTCAACTGTAATAAATTGGTTCAAAGCGATTCCCAACAAAAGCCATTCACGGTTCATCAAATTTGACATTGTGGAATTCTACCCATCTATATCAGAGAATCTCTTAGATAAAGCCATTGCCTACGCCAGCTCAATAACCTCCATCCCAAACAGGGCCCTAGCCGTCATCAAGAATTCAAGAAAATCTCTCTTGTTTGACAGCAGTGACACATGGGTAAAGAAAGGGCCAAACTCGCTGTTCGATGTCACAATGGGTTGCTTCGATGGTGCCGAGGTCTGTGAATTAGTAGGGCTTTACCTCCTAAGTAAACTATCCGCCCTTGTCAACAAAGCGTCCATAGGCCTATACAGAGACGATGGCCTCGCTGTAGTTAGCAACATCAGCGGACCCACCCTAGATCGCTTGAGAAAGCGCATAACCGCTCTCTTCAAAGAAGAAAACCTTTCAATCACAATCGAAACGAACCTACTTTCCACCGACTTTCTGGACGTAACGCTGGATTTGCAGAGAGAAAAGTACTACCCCTACAGAAAACCCAACAACAAACTATCATACATCAATGCACGGTCGAATCATCCACCCACCATCATCAAAGAGCTGCCAATAATGGTCAACAAAAGAATATCTGACCTGTCTTGCGACAAAGACGAATTCGACAAAGCCAAAGATGTCTACGAATTGGCGTTTAAGGAAAACGGGCACAACGCAACCTTCAAGTACGAGCCCGCCAAGCAAAACAGCAAACGGAAAACACACTAAAAATTAAAGTGTAAGACTACACTTAAAAATGGTGTAAAATTGTTGCCAGCCCCGCAAGCCGTTTTTTTGTGTGTATTATTACACCAACTTCTAAAGTGTAGTTTAACTCTCAAAAGGAGGGTAAATTTATACGCAAAGTAGTGTAAAATGTGTGTAATACAACTTTGCACTTGTAAAATTACACATGTAGCAAGGGTAATAATATCAGAAAGGAAGGGTAAAATTACACTCTAAAATGGTGTACCATTGTTGCCAGCCCGGCAAGCCGTTTTTTTGTGTGTATTATTACACCAACTTCTAAGGTGTAGTTTAACTCTCAAAAGAATGGTATATTTAAACGCAAAGTAGTGTAAAATGTGTTGTACAACTTTGCACTAGTAAAATTACACATGTAGCAAGGGTAATAATGTCAGAAAGGAAGGGTAAAATTACCCCGTATGACGGTGTAGTGATCTACCCCATCTAAAAAACTTGAAATTACACGATAAAAAAGTATAATTCAATCCCAATATGAAGTGTAATTATGTTTATTTAACATCTATTTATCAATAAAAATATACGTAACAATGGGTAATATAAACTCAATCGTAATTACACTTGCTAACTTAAGAAAAAAAAACGCACAACTCTAGATAACTAACAGCCTACAGTGCATATGAGTTCTTTAATAAGGGAATAACATGACTTTTTTCGGGAATATTGTTTATTTGCGCCCGCGTTGTGTCATTTGCGGCCCTCGCGCGCAAATGACATTACAAGGGCGGACACAAGGGCGCAAATAAACAATACTCCCGACAAAAGTCATGTTATTATCATTATTATCAATAATGGCCAAATGATATCAAGAATGCGAGTTTTAATAATACAACACACTAAAAATTAAATTGTAAGACTACACTTAAAAATGATGTAAAATTGTTGCCACCCCGGCTATCCGTTTTTTTGTGTGTATTATCACACCAACTTCTAAAGTGTAGTTTAACTCTTAAAACAATGGAGTTCGCCCGCAATGAGGATAAATGGAGGAGAATCTTGCTTCAACCCAGGTAGCTCTTGTTCAGTAGGCACAACCTGCATATATAAAATGAAGTGGAAAAGAACAGATGTTGTAAACATTATAAAAGGTGCAAGTTACATCGAACTGCATGAAGTGCGCCACCCGACAGTTCATGCAGATGGAAATTATACTACATAGTACACTATAACAACTAAATTAACTGCATGGTTAGATCTACTGTACAAGTTACATCAAACTGTATGAGGTATGCCACCCGCCAGTTCAGATGGAAATTATACTACATAGTACACTATAACAACTAAATTAACTGAATGGTTAGATCTACTATTGAAGTTACATCGAACTGTATGAGGTATGCCACCCGCCAGTTCAGATGGAAATTATGCTACATTGTACAATATAACAACTAAATGAACTGCATGGTGAGATCTACTTTACTTTCAATGTCATAAAAGAAGTACACCACTCGAAATGTAAATAGAGTAGGTCAAAAGAAGACCTCAACACATGATAGAAACAAATACATAACGATCAAACTTTATCACCACGAGGGAACACAACACGTAACCATCAAACCTCGTCACAGAATAACAAATCTTACCACATAATGACAAAAACACACCACAAAAAAAAAAACTTGAAGTTATAGCTTTCCATAATTCTTTCTTGTTCTCCACTGTATTCTACTACTTCCATTTCATCATTAACCCTAAAATAACCCAAATCCTGACCATCTTCATTGAATTAATGACATACAACTGTAGGAAGTTCAGATTTGACTTAAACTTATAAAAAAAAAAGGGTAAACTCCACTTAAACAATTCAAACAAAGGAAAAACTGTTGCCATAGCATTACTAGCCTAATAAGGACAGGAATACAACGTGGAGTGAACAGTTCTTACCTGTCAACTGTCTTTCGCTTCAGACTGAAGTGTTGCTAGTGGTTGTCTGTAGTTGACTGGCTGGCCGCACTATGTTGCTGAGGAATAAATAGGTGTATCTTCATCAGTAAGAACAAATAAAGACCTTACACTAAAATCTTCAAGGGATATTTGTGCTGAATTGTAATCTAACCTTGCACAGCTCTATTAATTTCTTTATTCTCAAATTCATTGCTTTCCTGAATCAAAGAGCCAATTTGAATAAAATCAGTCCAATTCCACTGAACAACACTTTATATTTAGCCTGTGTGGTGACCGACTGGGAAAAAACCGATTGGAAAACGAAACCGAACCGGAACAAACGAACTAAGAATTGAACAATAATATTATTATTGCAAAAGTAGACAAAGTACACCAATTAAACCAATGGAATAATAAACAGAGATAAAGTTATCTGGGCTATGGGTTGGCCAGCTCTTCACAGTCTGGATTCAGCAATGGGTTACTCATGAAGTTCTCTTCTATTTAGCCTTACACGAATGTTTTCACCTCGTGACACGTATGTCTTTCTCTAAACAAATCTCAGTAAAAAACAGCCGCCATTTTTGTAATATCACGCCTCTGGTGAGTCATGGGTAACTGTACCAGTCCTTTACACTTACCTGGCGCTGTTGTCGCGCGAGAAAATCAATTTTCCTTATAATCTTCAATTTTGGCCCAACATTACGAATTACGGAATAAGTTATGCTTTCAAATCACTACCCGTATAACTTTCCAAGAGGCCAAGCAAAGAATTCCTCATCAATTTCCATGCATGAAAGAAACATACATTTATATTAAATTTTAAGGCGGGAAGTTGCGGTCGCCTCGCCAACGAACAAATACCACAACATTATGTTTATGAAGTTAGGTAGATTTCACCTATTCTGCGCGCCGGCATATCAGTTTCCGGGAGAAGTATTCTAACTGACGGTCGCCGGGACCTAAGGTCTTGATTTGGGTGACGTAACGAGCTAACAGTGCCTTCCATTTGTGTCTCAAATCTAAGGAACGTCAAAACACTGCAACAATTCTTTCGTTTTCAACGTAACAGAAAACAGCTTGTACTTTTTTATGTATTTAAATACATCGTCCTTTGGTGCGAATTGTAGTCTATCCAAAAACACTTGGATCGACTACAATACGCACCAAAGCACGATGCGAACATCATGACCCTCAAAACTTAACAATAGAAATAATGAACACAGTTTACTCACCACGAAAGGATTCAGCATATTTGTTGTACGGGGCGCCTAAACTGGTAAGCCATTCGCCTACTTCCTCTACTGTCCATAGTTTAACATCTGAGCATCCATGAGCAGCCATTGAATTTAAAATAACGCAAGAGACAGGACCTCCAAATATTCAAAATCCTTCTCCGAAGACTGGCCGAATAAAAAGTAATACAAAGAGGGTCATCAAGTTTCTTTATCGCTATTCAATAATGCATCTTGATTGGCGGAGAATTATGTCGCCTTTTTGACCGGAAATTTTTGTCAAAAGACGTAAATACCGCAGCCAACCACATGGCTCGAAGTGACATTTGTAACCGGAAACAAACCTTTTGAATTTTACCATGCAGCTGACACCTATGCTTGTTACGAACCAGATTTTTAGGAGCTTAAAAAAACTACCAGTACTGGCTCACATTCGTAGTCGGCATTCGCACAACCCAAATTTTCTTGTCATTTGTGGTAGGCCTGGGTACAGCAAGACTCTTTTCAAGTTTTGAATCTCATTTTCCCCGCAACCATCCTGAACTTATTTAGGAAACGGACGAAGGAAAAGAGAACGAAATTCTTTCTCATGATGATTCGGATGATCCCGTACATTCGCCCAGTTCAGAGGGAGAAAGCGACTCAGAGAATGACACCAGAGATACATCTTCGAATGTCTTCGAAACGTTGATATATTCATACTTAAACTAGAGAGTGTGACAAATTGAGCCAGACTGCAATGAGAACTACGTACAAATAAATAAGCCCTGAGGACAGTTTGTTCGGCCCAGTATATCATATTTATGAATAGCTATTTGTAAGCCCACAACTGAATGAGTTAAAAAACCACTCTAACATGGTTTAGATTAATCGGCCTTTTACTATTAAAATTGGTGTAAAAGTACACTTCCAACTGCGTAATTTTATCCTTAATAATACGCATAAACTTTTATCCTTTAAAAAGAGTAAAAATACCCTACATATAGAGTAATTTTAGAAGATTATTTTGGTGTAATAGTTTACACAGTAACAAGGTGTAAAAATACCCTACATATAGAGTAATTTTAGAAGATTTTTTTGGTGTAATAGTTTACACAGTAACAAGGTGTAATTTTACATTTTCGCGTTCGTAACATTACACTTTAATTTTTAGTGTGAAGGAACCGTCAACGCAATATCCTCTGGTTCAATCCACCATACAACCTGCAAGTCAAGACCAACATCGGAAAAAAATTCATCTACCTGATCAAGAAACACTTCCACAAAGGCCACAAGCTTCACAAAATTATAAACACGAACACAATCAAGCTTAGCTACTGCTGCACAACCAACATGACAGGCATTATCAGGCAACACAATGCGAAAGTATTAAACGCCACGAAAACACCTAACGAAGCGCGGCTATGCAATTGCAGAAACAAGCAATCATGCCCCTTAGACGGCAAATGCCTATCATCGTCTATAGTCTATAGAGCCGAAGTGACAAGCGATATCAACACCAAGATCTACTACGGAGCGTCAGAGGGAGAATTTAAAACCCGATACAACAATCACACTAAATCCTTCAGGCATAAAAAGTACTGCAGTGAGACGGAGTTATCGAGGCATATCTGGAGTCTAAAGGACAATAACATCAATTACACGCTACGCTGGGCAATAGAGTCTTTCGCCTCACCATACAAATGTGGATCAAAGAGATGCGACCTGTGCCTTACAGAAAAGTTGTACATAATAAAAGCAGATACGCGCCACCTACTGAACAAAAGAAACGAGTTAATTTCTAAATGCAGACACAAGAACAAATACCTTTTGACGAACTTAAAATAGCACGCTCCCCTAGAGTATTAGAATGGTCTTTAAATGAGTTAGAATGCAAATGTAAGATCTGTAGCCTGATGATTGTCCAAACATGAAACTTGAAGTCGCTACGCTGTGAAGTTGTCTTTCTTGTAAACGTTATATTCGCTCTACTTCACGTATCGAGCACTCTGCAGCTAACTGGAACCCCCTACTTGCGCTATATATATATATATATATATATATATATATATATATATATATATAAGTTGTCCGTCCACTTATATATATATATATATCTTGATAACAAAAAGTCTCTTGCACCCTTCGATGTACTTTCCTCATGTAGACTGAATGAACTCATCAGCGATAAATTTGAAAATTGTATGGTCACAGAAAGTTAAGAGAAAAACCTGGTGACGAGCAAATAGTCTGAATTAAACCAGTTGGAACTACCTTCAGGGAATAATTAAATAGCTTTCTGAACGGCTAAACCAAGCGGTACTTACCATGGGAAACACTGGGCGTGGTTGTACAGGAGTTATGGTAATTCTTGGCCTGGTCTCCTGTGCATAAGCTGTGGCAACTTTTTTCCACGCATGCTCTTCTTCATCCTGAAGGTGTTCGTAGCCTCCTCCGTCATTTTTATAGTCAATGCACCACCTCTTCTTTTTTGATAGTGTCCAGGATGTAGCTACATAAGCCACCAACGCTACTAAGCAGACAAGGAGCACGGTGATGACGATCTCTAGCTTGTCCATAGTCTACAACAGTAAGATATGGAAAAACGATTGACCTTAACTCAGCCCAGTATTGGTTTAAAATAAACATCCTTTCTCAGCGCAAGCAGTATTTCAACATCAGGTCCCAGTCGCGGTAATATTAGGGAGCTTAAGCAACGACAACGGCGACGTCAGCGAGAACGTCACGAATTTGCATATTTAACAATAGCTTTGCACGCCCTGCACGTGCGTTTTTCACTTTTGTCCATTTCTTTGCCGTCGTCAGCCAAACAACAACGTGAAATAGCCAAGTTTTTGGTTTTATGAAGAACGTCAGCACTTGAGGATAAATTTTCATTTTCTCTCCTAAAATGGAGTGCCGTTCCGACTGGTGTCATCTTTGAGGAATTACCACACCCTTGTCATATTAAAAACGTTGAAATAGTCACGAAGCGATTAAAATAACGCAAATTTATATTTTGAGATGACGTTCTCGTTGCCGTCGCCGTTGTCGTTGCTTAAGCTCCCTATTAGGGAGCTTACGAAACGAGGACGACGACGGCTACGAGGACTTTATTTAAAAATACGAGTTCGCGTTATTCGTATCACTACGAAACTATTTCATGTCGTTTCGCGTTAAAAATGTATAGTAACTATCGAAGAATTAAACTTGTATGAGTAGGTTGGAAGCGTAGAGAGAGAACTGAAAATTCATCGTCTTGTGCTAACGTCCTCCACAGAACCTTGAATTTGGTCATTTCACGTCGTCATTTAGGAGATGACGGCAAAGAAATGTACCAAAATGTAAAACGGACGTGCAGAGCCATTGTTTTTGCTCACTAAACCTATTGTTTTGTAGCGTCGTCGTTGCCGTCGGCATCGTCGTTTCGTAAGCTCTCTATTAGGGAGCTTACGAAACGAGGACAGCGACGGCAACGAGGACTTCATTTTAAAATAGGAGCTCGCGTTATTCATATCACTACAAAACTATTTCATGTCGTTTCGCGTTAAAAATGTGCAGTAACTGTCGCGGAATTAAACTGGTACGAGTGGGTTGGAAGCGTAGAGAGAGAACTGAAAATTCATCGTCATGTGCTGACCTCCTCCACAGAACCTTGAATTTGATCATTTCACGTCGTCAAGATGACGGCAAAGAAATGTACCTAAATGTAAAACGCACGTGCAGAGCGTGCAGAGCCATTGTTTTTGCTCACTAAACCTATTGTTTTGTAGCGTCGTCGTCATCGCTTCGTAAGCTCCCTATTAACTACTTATCAACGGTGAGTGAGGTCTTTAGGGGAGCATCTTAAACCTCGGCCTTCCCACAGTTTTGAAGTTTTCCCGTAAAGACTCGTAACATTCGAGGCCGGTGTATTTTTCATTTTATAAACTATAAACGCGTCTTCCGTCATTAAACAGATTAATTTTTGACACAAATGATTATAATTTGGCCGGAGAAATTCTCAAGAATTAACGGGCAAACAAACGTCATTGAATACAGAAAAGTGCCAATTTGGCAAGGCGGCCATGTTGGTGTTTCAAAACAAAGGAATGGCGGCCATGATGGTGTTCCAAACTAATCCTCCGGGAATTGAAATCTATTTTCTTTTGTTTCAGTAATCCAAAATAGCTGCTGGTCACGTGAATGACAACGCTCCATAGTTGAATAATGCCCTAGCACTTAGCCAATAAGAGCGTTCGTTATATCGGCAACGAGGCAGTGTGGCCCAGAGGTTAGGGCGCTTGCCTTGAGATTCGGAGATCCCGGGTTCCAAGACCCACTCTTGACCACTCGTTGAATTTGTTCCTGGTTCAACTTCCCAGCTGCACTTGTAAATAGCCAACTGGTTTATCTCCGGCAAGTTGGGATTCTTAACAGTTGTTGTTGTTCTGTTCCGTCGTTTCGTTGTGTTTCATTGGCCCTGAAAAGCCCTTATGGGGAGCGGTCAATTAAGTATGTATTGTATTGTATTGTATTGAGCACGAGCAAGCCTAAAGCCTCGTTTTCACCAGCGACGCAAGCAAAAACACAAGCACGAGCAGAAGCAGCTTACGCCAGTGAAAACGAACGTCGACATAAGCATCAAAATCAACCACGGCAACCGTCATTTTGTTCAAATGCTCAGACGCAGGGAATCTGAAGACGCAACAAATTTCGTTGTGCTTATGCTGTGTTTCGTTTTCAAACGACGCAAGAGAACGCAAGCAGAAGGAAAAGGAAAAAGTTTGATACTTGTGCTTGTGCTGGGGCTTGTTCTTATGATTGCGTCAACCCCGTTTTTACGGTGAAATAAGCGCTCTTATGTTTGCGCTTTGTGCTTGCGTCGGTAGCACACACTACAATAGCGGCGTTTTAGCGCTTTTTTTACTCTCATAGCAGGGCGCTAATACGTAGCCTTTTCCGCCCTGCTCACAGAGAAAGAGAGAGAGAGGAAGAGTTTTGAGCAGTGGAAAATTGATTTTCCAATTTTGCATGCACGATGAAGTGGAACGGGACCTGCTTGCAGAAACGCTGCTGTGCCCAGGCTGAGCATTTTTCACACCAATCTCTTGTGCACATTTTGCTGTAACTCGGCATTGCATTGCACCCCGGCGAATCCGGCCAAGCGAAGAATCGCCTTTCAAATACTTTTACCACGCCATTACCAAAGGTTAAAAATAACCTTTTCTCGTTAGGGTCAGAATCATATATATATTTCTTGGCACAGCATATCAAAGCTAAGTGTGCTCTGCTTTTGACTAATCGGGCATTAGAGGTTGTAAAGCAGAAATTAAAACAATTAAAACAAATAAAATAGGTTAACTTAACGATAGTAACTTCTAGATAAAATGTTGCAGTTTAGATCTAGTCGACCATAATCCATGGCCAAAATGTACCATAATTACATCATTAATCCGTATTTAATACAACTAATCGTCCGATTTGTCTGGTCTCGTTACCTTAATCCTTGTTCGGCCATCTTGTATTTAACTTCTTCGTTGTTGAAAAAAAAAATTGAAACAGTTTTCAATTCCCTACTTCTAAGACATAACACGGAGATGGTTTTTGAATATATTTTCTTTTAGGGACGCGAAACAACATTACTTACGGACGCCAGGTTATTTGTAGTCATGGGAACGAAAGCGATTCTTGACCTCACAGAGAAAATGATCATCTTACAAAAATCACACTCACCATAGAAGGTAACACAAGCAACAATAAATACCATGATTCCTTTTATCGATCCTTCCACAAAAAGAAACATAATCATTGTGAACTTTTTGTCTTGGGTCAATAAGAAAATTAAATTAGGCATTTCTTAAAAACGTCGATTTCTCGATCAAGCGCATTTACTCAAATATTTAATCTTGAATTGTTTTTTCTTTTACGCTTGGTGTTAGTCGATGAAGAGGGCGATTTTTAGCCCGGCGTGAAGTGTTGACTCTGTTTTATAATAGTAATATAATAGTAGGTAGAAATAGTAGAATAGCAGTACTACATTATTTTGGTGCGTTTAAACATTATGCTTATAAACGATCAGATATCAATTGCGTTATCTTTTAGCGGTGCTACATACCCTCCCAGGAAATAAAAAGTTCCCAAAAAATTAAAGGCGGTAGAGCAAACACATCAGGAATCTTAAATCCTTAAATAAACAGACTTTACTCATGAAGTTGTATTGATAAAAAGGAACGCCCGAATCACAGCAATAAATAATAACTATAAAAATTATTTAAAGCTAAAACGATAGCCTTAGAGTGGAACAAAAATTGATTTGAAAATTGGTCTCAAACGCAACTGTATAAATGCCATCAAAGAAAGATCAAGATTGGATCATGTGACTTCATGCCTGGGTTGAATGCGATGAGTTTATCGGTTTGTGTCGAGTCATCGAGTCATTTTTCTAAGTTTGAAGACGTTCCGTTACAAGTTATTCTGAATCAGCTCTTCATGGAAAACGTTTTGTAAGCTGTGAAGATCGCACTCCTCATGCATGTCGACGCTGTGATTTTCAGCGTGCTTCCTCTAACACATATCGTATTTCGTTTGGCTGTAATATTTGTTGTCGCGTGTTTACCCATGTCGCAAGGCAAGTGTCCATGTCAATAAAATTTTACGTTATGGACAAACCGCGGTGAAACTTAAAAAAGCAAATCTCGACTTACCAGGTCCGTCATATTACGGAGCAAATTATGTGTCGAGGCGGAATCATGTTTGGGATTTTCTCACTTATTATCGTAAGACCTTCCAATTCCCCAAATGTTTAGACCACTGAGCCAAGGATAGAATGCTTCTTCAAGTCCTCATTTGTGAGTTTAGGTTGTTCAATCATGTCATTACAAACTAGAGTCCAAGTCACAGATAAAGCATGGTTACGAGAATTAGCCGGACATTCTGCCTTATACAATTTCTTTCGACAGACAATTGACCTAAAGTCATATCAATACTGACGTTGCAGAATTGGGCGCGGCTGATTAGTGACATGTGAGAATTTGGACAATTCGCAAGGGTCTTTGCCCTGAGTAGGCTAATGTAGCCATAATTTTTGATACGTCCGTAATCGACTGATGTGTCTTGCAATTCATTTAACACGATGAAATGTTCGAAAATGTAGTTCGTAGTATCGATGTGAGGTTATAGGTGAGAAACTTGGCGGGTATTCCATTAGTAAAGCGATTGAACAACGTCGACCACAATAGCGTAAATGACGATAAATTCGCGTCATTGAAAATTCATTCGCTACTAGTTCTTTTAATACGACAAATTCCCCGACATTCATTTATTAGAATTAGGTGATTTATGTATTCCAACAAACATCCTTGTCGGTGCTTTTTTTAGCCGTAACATTGAAAGTCACTCTTACGATACTTGTGTTCCTACGGTCTTTCGTTTCCGTTCTGTTGAGTCTGGTTCCTTAGATAAAGATATCTGCAACGCATCTTATGTTCACCTGTTTATCACTGTCAACAATTCCTGTGACTTTGTAGGTTCTTGTAATAGGTCAAACCCTTTGCATAGAAGATGAGTTGGTTCACGCCCGGGGGGGGGGACTCCCATATGAAACAGACGGGGATGCTCGTCGGAAATTTTGAATTTAACCCCTAAAGGAGACCAATCTAGGCGTGGCTTAGGCAAATTTTGACCCCTAAAAGAGACCGTTTAAAAACACAAAAATACGACACGCAATGAGTTTTAATGATAAAAAAGGCATAATCATCGAATGCTTTTATCTAAAAAGAAAATTTAAAAGGAAATTTGACTTCTGTTTCTCTTCGCGTAATTCTGTATTACTTCGCGGAACCCTAAACGAGACCTTGGTGGCATAAAATATTGGCGCTTTGCCCGGAACACCCTAAGCGAGACCAAAATCCAAAATTTACACCCCTAAGCGAGACGACGAGCATCCCCGTCTGTTTCATATGGGAGTCCCCCCCGGGGGTTCACGCCGTTCGACGACGCTTACCTGAAAAACATTGACAGAAAAGACGCGGCCAAAATTTTTCATTGCTTGGTAAATTAACTTGAACTAAAGGTTCCAGTAATCCACGACTTAACTTAAAAGGGATTTGAACGACCAGGCGCAGAGTAGCAACAAACCGTGTATCACAAAACCAGATCCATTTGTGTACTTTTCATTTCTTATGTTTATATGGTCAAGTTCCTTCCTTGTACAATGGATTACAGCTGCAGTTGAGTCCTTTTTGGGAGTTGCCGGAGCTGGTATCTATTTGAAAATCCCTTTTTTCAGCTTATTACCCTCCATTTAAAGGTTTTGTCTTGTCATTATTATGAATCATGTCAGCTATCTTCGGATGAAACCATAACATGTTAATGTCATCTTGGCCACGAGGGAGCCCCATTTATCAAAGCCTTATGGTCGCCATCTGTAGCTTCAATCTGTAAACATTTCACAACTAAAAAACTATTCTTAGATTTTTTAGCAGAGTGGTGAATAGAAGAAAGATGTGTGTCACTTCCCAAAAAGCGATACTGGTATGTGAGCTTTAGGTAAGAATTCTCTACTGTCTCAGATTCCATCAGCTGTTATAACTGACTTATAAAATATCTGATATAAACACGTGGATATTAAAATATAAAAACTTGACATTTTATCATGCTACTCACGTGTCAAATTTTGCGCACTTAATTCTGGTATTTGAATCATGACCTCTCGTCGTGATGAATTCAGGCTGTCATTTGATTAATGGTCGAAATTTGGATAAGACAGGACTTTGTAACACTAAAACCGTTTTCATGGTGATTTTTCAAAGACACGTGAATGGATTATTCATTTGGAACAAAGAGTTCCTTACGAGAAGTCTCTCCAAAACGACGTACGAGCATAGATTGACTTGAAGGGTAAAGTTTTTGTTATATAAAATGAAAACATTCTATGTAAGGAATGCACGTGGTTTGTTGCAGCAAGGTACGGTTAAACGGGGCACTTTTTACTGCGGTAAATGACCCTTTTACCACGGGAAACTGCATTTAGTGTGTGTGTGTGACCGACATTTCGCAAAGTAAATTTCCCGTGGTAAATTTCCACGGACACGTGAAAAAGATCAGACGAAGCGCTCATGAGATTTCTGACGTGGTGAGTTGGAAGGATGTTTTAATGCCCGAGGTACAACAGCCAATCACGATGCTGATGATGTTGTGATTAAATTTCCCACCAATGAATTGCGAGACATTTCTTTTTACCTTGGTAATCCCGCTGGTTAACATGGCATACTAACACCTACATTTGAGGCACCGCGGAATAATTTACCACATGCAGGAGCCCATCATGAGCTCCTGCCACATGGCATGTACCACGGTGTGTGGAAACTCGGAGACTGGGATTGAATAAATGCCGACCCAAATGCATCAGTAAATATCACAACATCAGATTGTACGTTATTTGGACTTACGCAGTTTTGTACCGTTTTTCTTTAGACGATGTAAAAGTTTACTTCGTTATGCAAGCAGTTTTATGAGCATTCCTACCGACGAAACTGTTTTCAATACAATTTTCGCAATGACAAGGTACATCCACGGGCTGATGTCACAGTGATGTGGGTATCCCCGCGTTTTGGATATCCCCACACTCAAAACGCGGGGATGCCCATAATCACTGTGACACCGATAATGCCCACGAGTTCCTGTTCATGCACGCGAAGCATGACTAATCTGATGTAAACAGTCAGATCACGGCCAATCATTCATGTAAATGAATCGAATTTTTTATTCCACAATTAAATGCTTCCCCAACTAAAAACCAAAAAGTGCCGTGCCTTCTTTACGTTTTCTTTGTTGAAAGATCTTTACCAGTAAATAGTTAGTCGAATATAGTCTTACTCAATTTCTTTCCCAAACAGTCTGATACTTGTTGGTTTTACAGCAGACTTGCTCATATTTATTCTTTTCTTTTTATCAAAAAACCTTCTCATTCTGCTGAAGTTACGCGAAATCACATGCAAAGGAATGAAACAATGAATGACAGCATGTTGAGCGGTTTAACAATTTATTGTCCGCAGTACAATATACTAAAGTTTTCAATTTTTGTCACCTTGAAATATTCGCAACATTTCAGCAACGTACAAGAACTTTCTGAAACGGAAGGCGTCGTGGACTCGTTTCAGTCGTAAAGTAATCCCAGATCAAAGATCGCAAAAACGCCGGGCGATGTGGCTGAATGGAACGCAACTTTTGTTTGCGTAAGCTTAAATAATGATCTTTGAAAAAAATGTTCAACTGTCGGCTTAACTTACAAAAGTAATCTAACAGGAATATATTGTAATTTTGAAACAAAAGACAGAAACACGACGTACCTGTAGTCAGTCAGTATCCACATCTTCAAACTTCCATGGCTCGGGTTCAGCTTCCTTTAACTTAAAAATGTTTGACAGCGAGCGTCTTGTAACTTCGAATTTAGGTCACTGTTGACCAAGTCACCCACTCTCGCCGGAAAAACTGAAGACTATTAGGAAATTACCTTATTTCGTCGGCAAATATTCAGCTTCATAACCGTATAAAAGATGTCGGTCATAGACCATCTCCAAACAATAATTTTTCAGTTTTTACGAAAGAATTGACGGTTATTTTGCTGCCGCTTTGTGCATTTCGTTTAACGGTCGCCAAACTTGGCTTGGGTTATTTATGATCATAGTAATATATTCTTTTGTTCTGAGGTATAGCTTTGTTCACGCTTGTTTGATTTTGTGCGATATTGGCGGATATCATGCACGAGGCCATTGTCTGCCAACTTATTTTTTATTGGATGAGAAATCAGCTGTACTTTAAAAATCTCACAAATGATTACGGTTTAGAAAAACAGGACTACATGCGTTTTTCTTTATAGTACTCTTGACCGCCGACAGAAAGGAAAAACTCTTCAAACTGAGTCAATTTTTCGGAAAATTTGTCATTGATTGAATCGTCAGTTTATCATCGTTTTGAGGTGGACAAGTATTTTAATAGACAGCATCCATAGCGAGCAAGTGTGTAAAAGAAATAACGAAATCAGTGGTTTTCGTATCAGTTTCACTTAATGGCAGACTCCCGAAAACAATATTGCAAAACGCTTTATTTTCCTCTCCATCACTTTATAATTGATCCTATTTAATGGAACATAATATAAACTTGTTAAAAGGTTTTTTTCCTGCATTAAAATTAGTACCTCGTTAAACGTGTTTGTTCATACATCTGCTTCTACGCGCGTATCCGTATACACGCGACTTTGTGACGCCATGTTTGAAAAAAAAAAGGGCTGCTAGCGGTCCGAGCTCAAGTAAAGCGAGCGTTTCGCAAGAAAACAAAAGTAATATATTGAGCGGCTTTTAAAATCCAATTTCTTTTAAGAGGATACGCGAAGTTAAAGTCCTGTACACGTAGTTTCAAGGGTTACTTTAACTCTTAAAGTGTCTATACGGCCTCCAGGGTTTTTATTGTTTGGGCATCTCTATAAAGATAAATGCCCCAAAAATAATTTTTCGATTCCGCCACTTTTTCACTCTGAAATCAGGCTTAAAAGTTCGCGCTTTGGCCACGCCCAATAAAGTTGACCGGGAGACAGCACCAGAAAGAAGGGGGTAGTTTCTAAAGAAACTGTGGTGCTGCGTCGGTGGGGAAGTGGTATACAAAAATTTGGTTTTATCAACGGAGTTGATAATGTAAATTGGCCACCGTACAGAGACTTGATAAGACCAAATTTTTGAGCACCAGAAAGAGACTTGGCTCCAGAATCGACTGTGACGTCATTTCAGGAACCGCGCACCAAATTCAATTTTTTGGAGGATCATTTTTGCTTTGTTCCTTAGGCGGGCTCTTCGGAAATTATGCCTGATAGATGTGCTGTTGCGGGTTGTTCAAATATTCCTTATGCAGAGAAGAGCATAGCATTACGAAAATTCCATTTTATGGTGATGATCGAAGTGAAGCGAAGGCCAGAAGAAAAAAATGGACGGACTTCGTGAAGTTAAAGCGCGACAAGTGGGCACCAAGCGATTCATATGCTCTGTGTTCTTGTCACTTGGCTCCCGAGGACTTCACACTGCGGCTATCGTTTGGAAATCTTAAACGCCAGTGAACACTCATAAGGATAACATTGGTGTTCTTCCAGTACCAAAGTTTCAGCGCAATAGGTGGGGAGAAGAAGATTTATGGTCACAGCATGTGTTAAGATAGTTTCTTATGTTGCACGGAATGGGTTTCCACTACATTGAAGCTTCAAATTTATCTTTTTATTTCCACGAAACAGTCTTTAAAGTGTCCACAGCTCTGTCATAAGAAAGCTTTTTTCCCTGAGCTGTCACGTACATCTTGTCGTCAGTTTTCATCAGCCCAAGCTCTGTCACGGTCACGCTAACAGGACCTTTCTTCACCTTGGGTTCAAATCCTCTGACAAATGTAATACACGAACCTGATAGCCTGCCCTGGATGTGCTTTGGTAAGCTAATTGCAGCTCCTCTTGCCATCTTTACTCCTCTGGGTCCCACCTCTGATACGACACCTTGAACGGCTCGTCGCAGGTAAACATGGAAGTTTTTCGCCTTTCCATCCCAGGACCATCTTCGAATGACTGGTTTTGTTGGTAACACTTTGCCTAAAAGCTCCGCCCACTGCTCACCAAACTCGTCAACCGTTCGAAAGTCAGCAAGGGCTTGCAAACGTTCCCCATCAGAGAGAGATCGGATCACTTCAGGGTCAAGTGATTCTGGGACGTAAACTGGCGGTTGTTGGGTATCAATATCCGGCTCAAGTTCCAACAACGGGATGTCTGCGTTACCCAGTGATACATCGACTTGAGTGGGACTGTTAAATGCTCCATTGAGACTCGCTTCAAGGACCTGCAAACAGTGTAGTAAGCCTGTCCAATCGCAACGGCTAACAGCAACGCGCCACATGGAAAGCTGATCCATAAAAGAGAATGAAAACGCGGAATAATGGATATAGTTTTCAAAAATAAGCAAGAGAGTTGTGCCATTGCATTCCAGGCTATTGATATCCAACAGCTTCCACTGGTCATCAGATGAAGTGTCCTGAAAGGAATGTTAAAAAAGAACAGAGAAAAATCTAATTTGTATGTGTGATGGCGACGAGTGAAATTCGGAAATAATTTCACGCGCGTTTTGCCAAAATTCTGATAATTATCAGAATTTTGACAAAACGCAAGTGAAATTATTTCCTAATTTCACGAGAAAACCATTTGATTACCTTTTAATGTCCTGGGCCCAGTTGTTCGAAAGCCGATTAACTTAATCCAGGATTAGCGTAAACTTTTGTTTCATATTTTCAACTTTTTGGTGAAAGTTTCTTTTGCTTATTTTTGTTTTTCAAGACTGACTTCTTCTATTGTAAAGTTGTGCTGAATATCAGCGTTGAACAGCATTTGGGAGTTGAGAAATAAACTCCTTGGTTAATAGCGTTAATCGGCTTTCGAACAACACGGGCCCTGGGTGACAAATTACGCTCACTACCGGAATTGTTTTTGCTGGTTTATCGCATCGAAAACCGAGAACATTAAGAAGAATACAGTTTTCGTATAAAGCATACACTTTTACTAAAGTTCGCAATTTTCTGAGTTTCTTCACCAAAAATACCTTTCGAAATCTTCGTGCCTGTTCTTTCAGTAACTTCTTCAATGGTCACTGTCTTAAATCTCGACGCCATCTTGGCTCTAATCGAGATACCTAGAGATGTTACCATGGCAATTTTGTAATTTCACTTGTGAAATTATAAATTAACGCTGAAGTTTCGCGCCGAAATTAAGGAGTAATTTGTCACCCATGATATTAGCCTATTTAGCTTGTACGTTTTATTTTTCCATTTCAGACCATGTGATGTTACTCCGGAGGACAGTTTCTTTCAAATATCGTCATATGCACCTGCTTATGTACAAATAACTTACGAAAAAGCAAAAGGGGAATCCCCTCGAGGACATCAGGTGGTGTGAAATGGGAAAACAAAACGTACAAGCTAAAGAGGTCAGTTAACCTTTATCAAAAACCGAAAAGAGAAAGGCTGATTGAATGATAAAGGAATATACTATCTTAGGCCAATATTTCGAACGACACTGCCTCTCTTCATTAGGGTTTTACAAGCGACGACTTCGGGGTAACGGAGACTTTACAATAAGGAATATGGCATGCATTGAAGCGAATGTGATACAATAACAGGAACAGTAAAACTAAAATTATATTACGCCGTATTGATGAATAAACATTTATGAAATGGAAAGGAAAGCACCACATTACATCACTTACATCCAAACGAGTCGTCGATTTGACGAGAGCCTGCTGAAATTGCCTCATTCGCCAAAATTGTGTATAGGGGCTTATATGAGTTGAATTAATTTGCACCAGTTTGGAGATTTGACATGAATTCGCCATGGTTGTAGTCTCCTTCGCAGCCGTTATTAGGGTCGTCACGCAACGCTCCTCCCCACTAAGAGCGTTGCGTGACGACCCTAATAACGGCTGCGAAGGAGACTACCATGGTTGGCGTATTCGTAAATATTGTTAAAATGTTGCAAAAAACGTATTTTGCCCTTTTTTGTAATTCCGTGCACTTCTGGAAAAAAGTACCCTTAACTCCACCTTTCAAGCCGACACACGAACAAACCTTTTGACTTTTGGGTGTTGACATACATGGATATATGATAATAGTGACGAAAAATATGATGATCGTTTATGCTTGAAGTGTTTTAGATTGCAAATCTTACCAGAAAAGCCTCTGAAACGCCGTTTACTTGCTGCTGTTGTGTTGAATCTGTGCTACTTTCGTCATCTCCAGGCAAAGTATTAGATCGCATCTCCGCAGGTAAGGGCTGTGTCATTGGGATATGCTCTTCTGTCGCCATTTGAAGGGGTTGTGGAGGGGTAACTTGGGTACTCTCACTGATACTTATAGCTACTTGATCACAAGACGTAGTGTAGGGCGGTGGGGGAACACCATAAGGCCCCATGATGTTGGGAAACAGATCACCATACGCAGGGGGAGGTAGCAGGGGTTCTGAAGTACTCGGCTCTGGCTCAGAATTGTATGTTTCCTCTGGGGGTTGTGGTGGAGGTGGTGGTGGTGGTATTTCAAGGTGTGACCATACCGAGGAAGAGACATGGCGGTCATCTTTGTGTGCCTCGTAGACGTTCTTTGCCAGTCTCCTCCACTGTGTGCGGCTCTTGCTCCAGGAATTGATCATGTAGTTTTCTCTTAGCAATTTCATTTCCAACACCAAAAGGCGTTGACGAAATGACTTTCTTTGTTCCTCCACAGGCGTTTTTCGATTTTTCAGTAAAACAGAACCAACAATCCCAGCAATGACAGCCAAGCCACATCCACCAAGCAAAATAATAAGTGGAATAAAGGACTCCGGATCATTTCCTCTTTGAGCGACAAATGCAGAAACTGCTGCGAGTCCACCACAGATGAAAGTCACAGCGCGCCAGATGATCAGCACCAAGGAGTTTGAAAGATTAAAGCCGAAAATTCTCTTGAACGCCAGAGTAAAAACTACTGCAATGACGTTCGCAAAAAATAGGACTATGATTACTGGTTTAGCTATTGCTAAAACTGAAACTCCAACCATAAGTGCCTTGATAAAATTTATGAAGATATTATATGCGGGCGAAAATTTGAGATCTTGACTTGGATGATCAACATCGCCATATTTGGTGCCAAACAAAATGGCTGTGGTCGAGTACCACATCAATCCCAGCAAACCTAGCATGGCTACAGCCTTGTGGCTTCCTTCCCAGCATTCTATGCTTTGGTCATCGTAAAGAACGACTGGTATGCAGCTCTTTGTACTTGCAGTGACATTGATAGCGAAGCAGTCTTGGGACTTGCACGCAACAAATGTCAGGAAACTCTCCACAAAAGTGACGAACAAGGTGTTGGCAAACAGCGACAAGAAAAGAGTCCATCCCACGTGTTTTGCACATGTTCCCTTTGGTAGATGATCCAGGACAGTCTCAAAAATCACAGGCGCACCACAACAGAAAAACCAAATCAGGAATAAACTGAAGGTTAGCCAAAGCTTCACATGGAACGAAGCAAAGTTCAGTAGCAAATATTGTGAGGCAGTGTTCAAGGTATTGGCTCCCACCATCGGAATGTCACTAATTATGAACACCAGCGCCAGCAACTGGAGAAATTCCACGATTTCAAATACAATCACGTGAATATTCGTCCAATTGAAGCGTACGTAATCATAAGGCATGGGTTCAATCAACAGAGGCTGTTCATTTCTTGCGTGATAATCCCGATTGTCGGAGTCATCTCCCTTGTTCTTGAGCAGAACAACTACCATGGCGACCAAACACACAAGAAGGATAAACGCAAAGACACCAATTAAAATGGTCAATGTTGCCGCTTCGAGTTTCCGACTGATGTAGAATGAAAGAAAGAACGGGAAACCCATGAAAAAAAGGTAAGAGATGCTGGTAATAAAATAAGCCCAGCAATTAGGAAAGAGCGACTTCGTTATTTTTAAAAACAGATCGGCAGGCATCAGGAGACCAAACAAAAACGCTGTAAAGAGAAAGCGCACAGTTTGCCAACTCAACACCATTTTTATAAGATTAACGACGTCTTCAAATATAAGGACAGGGTACTTCTTGACCGTCTTTCGCACAGCTCGCCAGCTTTGTTTGAAGAAAATGTCCCTTGTTATGTCTGTGATTAAGAATGGCGCACGGTAGAGGAAGATGACTACAAACAAGATCATGAAAATGGTTGAAAAGTCATAAATATATTCCCAACACGAGGCAAACACTATTCTCTTGCGATCGTACCAACGCTGCCATAGGTTTTTCAACAGTGTGGGCCCACGGTAGATGAACAGTAAGTTCAGCAGTACCAGGAAAATGATGACAAACCGGCCACTGGGTAGGCACTTGATCAGTACTTTCTGTGTCTCTTTACGCGTGCGAGTTAAAAGTCCACATTGCTCACTCCATAGTGGAACTCGAGGCATGCTGTACTTTTCAATTTCATGATACTGCTCCGATACATGACTTTCAAAAGCAATCATCTCTTTTCTAAATTTTGACAGATTCGCATTGTGTGTGGACACGTTAGGATGGAGCAAGAAGTTCAGTTCACAACGGTAAAGTCGAATCAGTTTATTGACACGCTTTTTTTCCCACCACTTTGCCATGTTGATCAAATGACCGAAACCTTCATCGAGCTCATATTTCTTGACTTTATCACGAATCCACTCCAGTTCTTCCAGAAACCCTTCATTCACTCCAGTGAGATGTTCCAGCAAAATTCCTTCTCCCTTCTTGTTTTTCAGGCAGGTGGAAAAAATACCTTCCATTTCTCGTCGCATTTCGAAGCGCTTTTCAATAATATCTGGAACCCACTGCATGTAGTGCCTTAAAAGTCGACTCTTTTTATGTTCCTCATTTTCCAAAAGATGCACCCAGCTTTGGATGGGCCTTAAGCACATCAAGACCAAGAACAACAACATGAAAAAAATATCAACGACCAATATGGCAGTTTCAAAGTATACTGTCAAAGCAAACTCCAGAAAGAAGTTCCCAGTTTGGATAAGCTTGGAGAGTAATTTTGGGAAGCGAAACACTGTTACCAAAATGATGAAACAAAGGAAAATGGCTGGAATGTCAACAAAAACAAATACAAAATTCTTACATATACTTTTTCGCACTTTCCATGATCTTTCTTCTCTTGGCCAAGACCAATACTTCCTGATGTCAGTGATAAGAGGATAGAGTCTCCATAATGACATCACAACAAAGACACTCAAAACCAAGCAGCTAAAGTCCAAAAGGAGCATGACAAGCTGGATGATGCAGTTTCCCCGGATTTTCCATTCACTGTTTTTCCAGTTCCTTATAAAGTTTGGGATTCTCCACATCGAAACAAATACAACAAGGAAGCAGACAATGCAAGGAATGTCAACAAATATCAACAATGCTTGTTTGACAATAATTTCTCGGATCTTCATTTGTTTCTTTTCTGCATAATAAAGGTTGCGGCAAAGCATGGGTGCTCTCCAGGTCACCATGGTGATGAGAAATAAAACCATACAAACAAAATCAACAAAAATGTAGAAAAACTCTGGGAACACTCCAAACCTCCATTCATTCCATTTTTTCTGGTCTTCATATCTTTTCTTTCTTACCCTTTTGTTCAGAAATGGTGCACGCCAAGTAACTATTACTGCCATGCCTATCAAAATGCAGGGAATGTCTACCAGAATTTGCACAAACTGTTGAACACAAAGCTTCCTCCACCCAAAGTCCTTCCACGAATAATCCTTTTTACGCATTTTCTTGACAAAAATACAGCATCTCCAAGATAAGATACAAATAACTGCCAATGGGATGCAGAGGACATCGCAGATAAAACGGAAAAAATATGACGCCACTAACAAATGAATTTGAAATAAATTAAGACCGTATATTCCAGATTCTGGTTCTCTTAATTCTGTCAAGGTAAACCCATCCTTTTTAATGTCCTTGTAAAATGGTATAAGAATAAGACCACAGGTGATGATGATCATGAATATGCCCATCAAAATAAACGGAATATCAATCAGAAATAAAATAAAATGAACAAAGCCAATGTACCTCCATTTCCAAAATGAGTCCATTGCGCTGAATTGCATCCACATGAATGGCAATCGAATAATAGTGAGGCATGCAAGGATGTTAAATATCAATCCAAACAAGTCAGCAATGCGTTTGGCAACAAACACCGCAAATATTCCAAGGCTCCAACAGGTTTTCTGCACAACAAAGGCTATGCATTCAACGATTTCTGACATCTTGACAAAACAGCTCCTTGTTAGATTTTCAAAGTTTTACAATATTGTTGACCACCTGTTTAAAATATGATATGAAAATTATAAGACAAATGTACATGTATTACCAGAATATTGTGAAAAATATGTTATTCAGAAAAGGCTTCTATCAAAAATGCACACCTTACTACAACTTGTAATATACACGAAAAATTACTCAATTCTGATTGGCTAAGAGAAATGCAGTTTTCAGGTAACATAGTGCAGAAAAGAGATAATTCAGTTTAAAAAAAGGGTTATAACAAACCAAGCATTCTGATTGGTAATTGAGCAAACAAAGACACAGAGAGCCAATCAAATGCGAGCCCTAGATAGTTCAATTTATGTGTGTCATACTTGTTGGTTGCTTCTGTTTCACCACCTCAAATTTTCTCATGTATATTATTACGTGGAATGCCGAAGGCATACCACGTCTTAAAACCGGGCTGGTGTCAAATTTTGTTTTTTTTGTTGGTAGTCACAAGTGTGCATACCCCACGGATATTGAATTAAGCTCCGATCGGGTCAATTTACCTTTATATCCTACAGTATATCCGAACTTCCCTGCCCCATCTAGAAATCATATGCTTTCCCTGCGCTTTGAGATCATGTGCGCGCGTTAGACCACTCGGCTACCGCGACACAGTGTTGTTGTACGGAGGAAAGCAATTATTTATTGTGGAATCTTTCCGCCGGCCATGATTGACACAGTATTAAAATATTCGATACAGTGGACAGATGTTTTTTCTTTGAGAAAGACAAGCTTTAAAGGTAAGAAGAATTTTCTACGTTTCTTCTAGATCTTGCTTCGTAGTTATGCTTGTGTGTTCCGCTGTGAACGGAACATTACGGTATTTTGCACAGAACGAATACTTCATTAGGAGTATTTTTCATAGCACGAATACTCTAATATTTCTTGGGAACCGGTTTGTTCAGCCGTTTTGACGTAGAAAGAAAATCAGAAAATAGCTTTCAACGGCCAAACAAAATAAAAAATGAAATCAAGTTTTAAAAAAAAGAATTACTGATGTCCGTAACGGGGACTTCGCAGCGGTTCCCCATCCAAGTACTAACCTCATTCGGAGGAGCTTAACTTCAGCTTACAGCTGGGCTAACATCAACGATTGAGATCTTTGTGTTAAAATTCGCACATGTATCTTGTCGAACTTTATTAAAACTTGAAAGAAAAAAAGTAAACTAAGAAAAAACCCGGTGTCTTGCCGTCATTTTGTCACAGATGCATCCTTTGTTTCGTGAGTCGTCAGTATATTAAACACGCAAGGTAACTTGATCACAGGTACCCTGCGAGCAGAGGCTCTTCGATCTTCCTAGATAAGTCGGGAAGAGGAAGGGACCTCTGCCAGCCGGCTCGACATTTCGTGTTGAGCATGCGTTAAAAATTCAAACGTAACGTATTCGGGAGTCAGTCACGCCTGACTAGTAACCGCAAAACCACAAAACCAAAACAAACAGTAACGGATATTTTCGAACAACTCTGGCAAACACACGACAACCAAGGAATCATTTCCTCAAGATAGTTCAAGTTTTTAAATTACCATTTTAATTTTTACTGAAAAAATTAATAGGTTTCTCAATTCTGGTAAACTAGCTTCTGTAACTGACATACGGAAATATTCTCATGGGAATTTAGACAGTTTAAAAATTGTCACGCTGTTGTAAATTTAAAAAATATTGATGACGCGTGGCGATTGATCATGCGCACAAATAAAAAAAAACAGGTTTGGCAAGTTGAAACTGGACTGACTCATCCATTTCTTTGGATGAGCGGCAAATCAAAGAAAGTCGAGCCGGCTGGCAGAGGTCCCTTCCTCTTCCCGACTTATCTAGGAAGATCGAAGGGCCTCTGCTCGCAGGGTAGATCACAGGCGGCCGCTAAAATCGATGTCACTTTCGATTTTGTGATTTTACTTGTACGACCAAAAGTACGATAGCAAAATTGAACTCAGATTGAACGTACAAATATCTCCCGAAATGTTTTTCGCTGATGGTAACTTGTATTATATTCGTGCAACAAAATTTATGATGTCTTCATCTCGCAAATTGTCTTATTCTCGATCGACACTTCCTAAAGTTCCGTCAGCTCTCCTTAAAAACTACATATCATTGTTTAGTTACTTTTGCGTCAATATTTGTTTTGCATACATGTAAGGCAGGCTAACAAAATCTGTACCTTGCTTAGTTCGCATTTTTGGGCATTAAAATAGAAGTTTTGGTCGTATGTTCCTGACAGCAGCATTTTTTGACGTCTCCCATCCAGTTACTAACCCCGCCGGAAAGGGATTGACTTCAGTGCAAATTGGTTTTGGAAAGCTGTCAGAAGCTCAGAGTACATACCTAAGGTTGTGGTGAAAAAGAAGTTGTAAATGATCAACTTGTCAGCCTTGAGCTAAATGTTTCTCGATTTGCTTTTATTTTCTTCAATCGTTCTGCGTTAAGTACTTTACTGAACCACATGTCTTCTCAGGGGGTATCTATCAAAGATATCTACCATGACACTGTAATGATTTACAATACCAAAACAATATCGTGTACCACAGTTGTTAGTTATGTGTCGATCAGACCGAATCTTCATCATCCTCTCTGGTAAACCACGGGCATTACCCTACCCTCTGTGCCAGAACAGTGTCGGTTGTTTTTCTTAAACAACCGAAACTGTTCTGTGCTTGCCCCTTACGGCACTGACAAAAGTACCGTACGTTAGTACATGTGTACTTGACCGTAGCCATTGACCGAGAAACTAATCTTAGCCAAAAGGCCGAAAAGCGATCGGGACACGGGAAAACTTAGGTAAAAAAATAGTGGAGATAAGGGATTTTTGGCTGGGGGGGGGAACTGAGGACATACGGGATATTTTTTAAAGTAGGAGCGCATTGCGTACGTGTGGTAGTGCAGTAACTAGACAGTGTTTTCTCGAGAAGCGATCACTAGGTTTTTTCGTTTTCGTGTTTGATAGTTTTCTGTTCAGCTCGAGTGTAGAATCATGACGAACTTTTGTAGTTTGTGAGAACTATTTACTACTTGTAGTTTTTGTTGAGTTTTGAATCGATAATAGAAAGAGTTTTGGCGATTTCAACCCAGACTGGACTACTGGATTTAAGCTTTTTTCTTGACGAGATTTCAAGTTATTGTGAAACGTTTGGTACCAAGTTACTCTAATACTGAAATCAAGATTATGGAATTGTAAAAACTAGAACTTTGGACTGGACTATAGAACGCGCAATTACGGAATTTTACATTTTTGAGCATTCTGAGAAATGGAGTTCTCATGTTGTCTTCTTGTCTTCGCCACAGCAGATTTAAACAGTTTGCAAGAAACTGAACCAGGATTACGGAACTGGAATTCGAATACATGGCCCGGTTGTTCGAAAGCCGATTACCTTAATCCAGGATTTGCGTAAACTTTTGTTTCATGTTTTCAACTTTTTGATGAAAGTTTCCTTTGCTTATTGACTTCTTCTAATGTAAAGTTTCACGGAATATCAGCCTTGAACAGCATTTGGGAGTAGAGAATAAAACTCGTTTGTTCATTTTTAACCTGAGATTAGCATTAATTGGCTTTTGAACAACTGGCCCAGGATGATAAGTTGTTGAACTGTGATCTGTAATAAGTTTTTCGGATGATTTAAGGCTGATCTTGTAATTTTTGGATGAACGTAGTTAAGGAAGGAAGTAAAGCTGTAGGATTTAAATAGTCTCATTCCAAAAAATAAATAAATGAAAGATCCCGTATCCCGAGAACCCGCTAATAGGGCTTCCTTGTTTGCATTTGCAAATTTAGTAACATTAATAATGAGTTTTTACAACAGACAACTTCAAGTTATATTACAGATGTATCTTTCTGGTAATCTCTCGCCATTTTCCGAAGTTTACCTGTACTTGAAGTTCACTGTAAGTGGACAATTTGTGTCAACTGTTTGCGCATTCCACGGATACGCCTTTGGAGGCGTCTTGTTAATAAGTAATCACATGATTTTTCTCACACAATTTGGAATAAGCCATGTGTGCGTGTCGGGATAAAAACAAGCATCTTTCATTATGAAAATTGATTAGAGAAATTTGCTCAAGATTTTATCCTGACGTGAGCATATGTTTTTTTGTAAACTACTAACTGGCTTATAAATAAGCAAGAAATCATGTCATCACTTAAAAATACAAACATGAAAGTCAAAATAAGATAATACACTTTCATTATTTCATTTGTTAGACATGATCAAGATATGAAACAACAGCCGGGGGGCGGGGGGACTCTCATATGAAAGGAGTGGGGATGCTCGTTGTCTCGCTTTATTTAATAGGGGTGTAACTTTCAGATTTTGGTCTCACTTAAAATGCCATCATAGAAATATTGAACAATAATTATTATTCTACAAGGGTGTGCTGGATATAAAGTGATAGATAGCCAACCAGGCACATAGCGCCAAGTTGGTTATAATCATTTTATATCTGGCAAGCCTGAGTAGATTAATAATAAGTATTGTTTTATTAAAAACTCCAGGATCAACAACTTTCCCACTGAAGCATCGATTTCTGTCTTGGTCATTTCCGGTCCAAGACGGCTTTTGTCGGCCATTTTTTCTCAGAGCTGCAAAAATGTTTTCAGCTTGCTTTATTGCTGATGTATTCCTTGACCATATTAGGTACAGCAGGTATATGAACTGATGGCCTGTGTCTAGCAAGCCATGAAAATTCTGGAAATCTGATATCTGTAGTTCAGTTTTTAATAAAAAAAGTATATATTTAGTAGGTCTTAAATGGTCTCTTTTAGGAGTAAAAAAATCCTGGGCAAAGCCCAGATTGGTCTCCTCTAGGGGTTTTGTTCGAAGATTTCGATGGCTCTATCTGGCTAGGTTAAAGAATATAGATCAAGGAATTTATTTGTGTGTCAGTCGGTTGTACAATAATACATCTCATTTTCAAAACTAGTGGCAAGGTATACAATATCAATCTCTCTATGTCTTTCCTTGAATCCACTTGTGCACAAGTTTTTACGTTAAATTTCATAAGGCTTAAATTTTGCAAGAATGTTTTACTTGTTCCCTTCCCACCCGCGACTTAAAAAAATCAAATGGTAATAGCCTGTCTTAAACTTCCTCTGTGACTGAGGGATTAATGACATGTTATCTCAAAGCAAATCACGAGCAAACCCCCTCATACGTACCACTTTACAGCTGTTACTAATATTTATGTATGAAAATCACTACAAGCTATTCTCGATTCAACCTCCATGTCGTAAACTGCAATAATTTAGAAAATCTCCAGCTTTTACTTTTGCAGTATACATCCTTTTGGGGTTAATTCAAAGGAAATTGTATTTAGCGAAGTTCTTGTATATTGCAAGTTGCTAGCTGCGAGCATTTGAGCTAATGGCTTGATCCAACGAAAAGACATTGATCTTCCTTAAGGGATCTTCCTGTATACTTACTACACGAAGTTCTGTGTTTTTTGTCTTACCTTTCGTCCTAAAAAGGCTTTTCCCTTGAAACCACTGTTTCACCATACTATTTTTGATGGAACGAAAGCGGAAAAATGTATGGGGCGGGGAGCATCAAGATATAACCGCTGACGATTTGTTCGCTCTTTACGTAGAGTGTGCTGGGGTGGTGGGGTGGGGGGAGTAATTAGGCGCCGGACTTATGAATAAAACTTCGTAATTATTTTGTTGTTTTTTCTTTCTTTCTTGTTTCTTGAAAACATGTTGAAAAATCAAATCGTATCTTCGAAAATGCCTTAAGGCCGAAACTTTCGCAACTTTCCGAGAAAAGGTCCCAGGTCACCATTATCATGTGTTATTACAGCGGTTTTAATTAATAATGATCTGGTGGTTGATCTGATGCGATTAATGTTTGCTCCGACAAAACCGCAACAAATCAGCTCAGAAGCGTGCAGGCAGAGAAAGAAGACAACACTTGAGCGCTAAAACAGGCTGAGCTTTCAATAGCTGGTCAATTGTGGATTAAAGGATGCAGCTTCTTCATTTTGTAAAGGATGTAAAAAGTAAATCGTAAATAATGAAAGCGCGCTTTTTACCCTCAACGTACACTGTGGACAAAGTTGAGGCCAAATTTCTTTTCTGATTTCATAGCTGCAGCAAAGGTTTTCCCGACCCCTCCCCTGACTGTTAAACACTTGCTGTTTCGTAAGCTTTATGTATTCGAAACTACAAAAGTATATTTAAAAAGGAAGCATTCGCCCTTGCAGGGCTGTTTATTTTGCGTTTTGCAGAAGAGGCTTCAACCGGAAACGGGTTCTTCAGGAGAGACAATTGCCTCGCACTCATGTTGTTCTCCATGTTGATGTCACATGGATAACGCAGTCAGCCGTCATGGCCGTATTTGTGCCGAATGAAACGAAACAACTTTAGGGCCGTGTTCCGGGGCACGTGGAGCAAGATCTGCCAAATGGTTATGACAACAGATATCCCTTCTGGTGCAAAAATGGAGCAAGCGCAAGTGAAATCCGATGTGCCTTTTGCGGGCAACAAGGCGCCGACGACTTCTACGAGCGCCAAATCCGAGAGGCAATTTACTCGGGTTTTGCGCTCGAAATCATCGTCTACTTTGAAAAATGAAAACTGCGGTGGCAACATAGAGAACGAAGAGGTTCAATTAGTGGTCAGGGAACCGTTTTCCCACTCTCCGGAGCCGGGAATCGTTCAGGAAAACTCAAACCACAAAACCGACTCGAGCCAAGTAACTCACTTACGTCAGCTTTTGTTGCTGCATTTAGATCTTATTCAGCAACAACAAGAGGAGCTTCAAAGAAAGGAAAGAGAGATAAATCAGCTTAGATTAGACAAAGAACAGGTAGGGACCCGCTCCCGACAATATATTTTGCGTTAAGTTTGAGAGACTTGGGTTTTTAATTTTCTGCTAATTCCTCGCATAAAAACACGCCGAACAGGAATTTGTTTGAATGGTCAGCGGCACCCCAGTAAATTCAAACATGGCGCCCATTACCGGTCACATGGCATAAATAGTAATAATTTATCCCAAATTTCGCATAAATTGTAATATGATGGGAAATTTGAAATTTTTTTTTCCGCAAAAGTAATGTCTAGGTGTTTTTTTTGACAGGAAGATGAATTTGAGACCCTCTTAAAATATGTCAGAAATTTGGCTCTGAACTGTCTTCAAAAATAGCAAATAGCAGGGCTCACAATTTTATTTTTGGCTCTGGGAGCACTTGTGCTACAAAGTGTATATTTCTAGGTGCACAGCAGAAAATGTTAGGAGCACAGCTTAAAATACTGGAAGCACCTGTTCCAACAGAAAAGCAGAACTTACTTGAGACATTATTACATCATCTTCAGTTTTTTGTATTTTATTATAATCCTATGTATGTTGTTTTGACTAGTAAGGCTGACTTACTTTTCGTTTGAAACAATTTTCTTACCTCGAAGAAAAAGGCTCATTTGACCCTCTCTTGACCTTCCACTATCACAAATCTTTAACATGCGCAATAAGCATGTGCTTTATTGGTAGTTTTCATTTGCATTTGTCAGCGGAGTTTTCACAAAACGGAAGAGTATGGGATGGAATTAAACATCAACAGGAAAAATGGACCTTCACCGGCATTGGGGGAATTTGTTGAGAAAACTGACAACAAATAAACACGCATCGATGAAAGGAAAATAATGTAACTTTATCATTTAGGGCCAGATTTTGATATGTATATCTTTATATCTGTTGACTGATGTTTCTGTTTTGTGACGTATCTACTCGGGAGTATGCAAGTATAGTCAGGTGAGAAAGCAGAGAGGCAATTCAGTTGCACTGTACTTGAGCTTTTAAGGCTTTTAAGTTGCATGTGTGTCCACTTGGATGTTAACTTTGATACTTGAATAGATTGATAAGTCATATTTTTTTCATACCACACTTTTGGTTTTGGTCAACAGCAATTTACAGCATGTTTTTGAAATTTCCCGCAGTTCACCAGAAAATTTCTGTAATTCAAGATACCTCCCTACTTTTTATGGATTGATGATTTTGCTTACAAACAAACAGTTATTTTTGGTTACCAATATAAGGCCCAAATCTTATCAGGCAAGAAAATCCTTTTTAAGTGGGAGGCAGTGTGGTTAGGGTTAGGGTTTGAATTTGATCCTTATTATCCCTGGCTCAACGTCCCAGCTGCACTTGTAAATAGCCAACTGGTTTGCCTCCGGCCGGTTGGGATTCTGAACAGTTGTTGTTGTTCTGTTCCGTCGTTTTGTTGTGTTTCATTGGCCCTGAAAAGCCCATATGGGGAATGGTCAATTAATGTATTTCCTGAAAAGCCCCTATGTGGAGCGGTCAATTAAGTATGTATTGTATTGTATTGTATTGTATCGATGCCAAAGGAATTACAGGTGACCCAGGCTCTGCACGTGGCAGTTTGAAAGTAGTAGTTGTGAGGGAGTGATTTCTGCACAATACTCTTGGTATAAATAACAATTAAATGGCCTCCAAACTTAAAAGATGTCTTCTAATAATTATTTCTTATGTCTGCAACACGAAAATGGAATGACAAAAATGTGAGTGTTTTGAGGATGGCTAGGAACTATGGAAAAGAGTTTGACTGTGATAAGGAGGAAAGTATGGGAGAACAGGGCTTGGCAGTAAGTAGTAAAAATGTTTTTTGGACAGTGATTGCTTTGGCATCATTATAACCATTGTATTTGCTTTAGCTTGAATCACGGATGCACCGACTAGAGAGGCGAATGGCTGTGAAGAAAAGAAGAGATATTAAGGAAGGTTATGATCAAGTGTTTGAAGAAAATGATGCTACCAAGCCAGCTACCCCGAAAAGGTAGTGTTATATCCATTGTATTATCATCAGCGTTAATATTATTAATGACCAGAAAATTTTTTTTGAGATAGTACTGACTTTTATACCTGTGTTTTGTTGTAGTCGTCGTCTCTCTGTGGAGCAGATGGTACGAGCCAAGCGAGTTCCAGCTACTGCATCAGTTACAATGACATCACACATGTGTGAAGACATCAGTTTTGATACACATATGAGAACAGAGATGCTTTATTTCCATGGGGATTTGCATGATCTTTGCAAAAACACTGTTGTGAAACAACTTGAGAATAAAGGCCAGGAACACGTACAAGGTAGCAGGACAACTTGTAGTAATTGGAAGAAAGTTGTCATCAAACATCTTTAAAAAGAAATCACACATTTTGTGCTGAAAAAACTTGCCACATTCTGTCTGTATATTCCATCAGGCTTTCCTCTAGTAGTTATTTGCTGGGCATTCATTAATCCTTCCCTCTTTAGACTGACACCTAAAGATTTTATTCTGTCATATGTGAGACGTTTTACTCGTCAGTGGGGGCTGGCTCAGTGATGAAGGTGATAAAGGCCAGGGGCCCGTTTCTTCAAAGTCCCGAAAACTTTTCGGGCCCAAAAAGCCATTTGTGAAATTGCCAACCACTTGTTTTGCAAAGCCAATCTTTTAACTTGTTTTTAAGGTAACGAAAAGAAAAAGATAATTGTTCGAGGAATAATAAGCAGGGTTCTTACATTTTTGGCAAAACCCTAAAATTTCACTCGCGACGTTTGATGTAAACGTCATGCTTAACCTCTCTAATATCTGTGACTGCCTCCTGAGGAGATGTAAGTGATCAAGGAAACACTTTTGTGGAAAGCCTGCTATTAAATCCTCTCCGTTCTTGAGATACAAACAGAATTAATGGCCTGTAAAGTTTTGGGACTTTCGAGAAATGGCTTCCCAGGTATCAAGAATATTGACTGGCTTAATGCATAACTTTCTCAAGACTTTGCCTAGTTGCTTTGTTTATCCTTCCTTTCTCAATTTTATTTTCCTTTAGTGCCCACCTGGCAAATAAATGAAATACCCACAGCTTCAGTTAAACCATCTAGCTCAAAATCATTGAAAACACCAGTGTCTTTCCATGAGAATGTTGAGGTAGGGAGGAAAAAATGAATTCCTTTGTTTTTTTGCTTTTCAAGTTTTCCCACCTCTGTTTGAAATTTCAGAGTGTCAAGTTCCTATTGTTTTTTTCCTAAGTACTATCTATTTTCTCATATTTCCATGCAAAACCTCTCACATGTCCCCCTTTCTTGTTGGTGCAAAATGCTGTTTTTGATAATAATCTGTCCTCTGCAGTGAAATAATTCTGATGCCGATATACTTCAACTGTTGAAAGTGACTCATGGCTTTTAGTTGCATCAGTTTCCCTCCTCTGGAGTCCAGCTTTCTTTGCTTGCTGACTGTTTTATTTATTTATTTATTTATTTATTTATTTATTTGTGATTCGCCCAAGGGCAGGTGATAATACGATAGGACTCTAGGTCCCCTATATAATATTAACACCCAAACCCAACCCTGGATGAGAAAGAAGACCTAACCCAAAGTACCCATTAAAAAAATTTAACAACTACAGATAGTCATAGGATTAACTCTTCGACATTTAGGACAAATTAACTTATATGAACGTATATTGTCTCCGTCGAATACTATTTTAAGCCTTTCAACGAAAAAATACTTTAGCTTATTTTTAGCCAGAAACTAACTAGTTTCCCCCATTCCTTGTATACACATAACTCAACGACTCAGACAACAATGTTCTGGTTAAATAGGAAGCTGACTGCTGACATGTGATTAGAAGCAGTACAACCTGATGTGCCCTTGCTGCTAAGGCCACGACACCAGTTCCGTTTAATGAAATACTGCCACAAAGGAAAATATATGATCTCGAGAAAATCGCGCCTGCTGCCCGCCAGGAAAACCCCCCTCTTTGGGGGGAAACCTGGTCTCTGCTGCATGCAGATTCAGGCTTGAACAAACCTTGAGGGAGAAAGGTGTTAAATCAATGTCAAAACCATTGAAACAAGCTGAATTCACAGATAATACAGCTACTAAAACGTTGAGGGATAAAAATGTTTGTACTCGCATTGAGTGGTCAGCATAGAGTGACCCGCTTCTCAAAATCCCACCACTAAACATGTACTGACGTGATCACTACCATAGCAACCTCTAACAAACTACGCCATCAATGAATAGCACACAAGCACCATAGCAACTCCAACCATATTAGACGAACCATGAAAACAATAGTTGGCTGCTATTCTTTGAACTGCAGCAAAGAAAAGGGTGTTGCTGCTTCAAGCCATGCCCTTTGAGAGCAGTGCATTTTGGAGAGCAGTAGGAATCTTTGGGGACTCCTGTTTATGTTTGAATGTTATTGGATAAAAGTGGTTATTTTCTAAGAAAACTGTGGTGCTGAATCCTTTTCTTTGTTGAAAGATTTACTCTTTCTTCCTATCGAAAAAAAATCTCCCATTTTTCTCTTATTTCGTCCTTTACTCTGCTTGACACATAGGAGTTACTTTTTTATGTGTGTTATATTTGTTTCTGTATACGTATATTTATGAATTTAAAGAAAATTAAAAAATGCTTGTTTAGTTTCTTTGAAATCTCTTTGGAAAGTATAAATTCACAGGTTTTAGCTTCCTGGAGTCACTCTCAGAAAAATACACCCTTTCGTTCCCTTGCAAACTCATTGTTTTTATGCTCATTCATAGTGTATTGACGATGATGTCTTTGCGAAACGACATATGAAACATGAACTGGAGGAGAAACGACGAAAAAGGTGAAAATTTGTTCTCTTTGAGCAAAAAAGGACTTGAGCTTTGAAGTGATGAAAATAAAAACTTCAACGGTGAACTAGTGTTGTACTAAGTGGAAAGTGTACCCTTTCTAGATGGGATCTTCAACATATGCGTGCAATGCAGGCACATCAAAACCTTGAAAAGAAAAGCAGAGATAGAGAAGAGGCACGACTTAAGGGAAAAAAGTTGGAATGTAAAGATAATGCAAAATGCATGCAGTCCTTTCTCCCAGCACCAGAAGATGGTGAGTGCTAATCTAAAGGAATGTTAAGAAAAGCAGAAAAACGTTGCCTTTGTTAACCCATTGACTCCTGAATCACCCACCCCTCATTGATAAGTAAAATTATCTGGCATTAGACAGTAAAATCTATTACTTCTCACTTCCAGGAGTCAACAGGTTAAGCTTTCTTTGATGGCTTACATTATTAGGAAAAATTATACAGATTGTTAAATCTCTTATTATACCTAAAGTTGATGAAAGAGATCAACAGTTTGATTTAATTTTTTACTTGGAAAGGTACGTTATAATATAATTATGAGAAAATTAAACGGTTCACTCTTATTAATGATATTGAGGATAGTGGATTTTCAGTCACTGATCTTAGCGCAGAGGGTGATGGTAGTCAAAAAATTTTGGATAAAGAAAGTAGAGGGAAATAGTTATTATTACTAGTACTTAGTATTCTCGGATTATTAAAGTGCATTCAACAATCACTTTGGAAGCAAAGCAGAAGCGAAAAAACCATAAGCAAAGTCAATCCTACTATCTAAGGTCACATCAAAATCCAATAGGTGTCAAATCCAATCCAAGGTTCAAAGAAGGTAAACACCACATGTGTGAAGGCAAGAACTCACCGATTAAATGGTGTTTGAAGCAATAATCTTAACCTAGCTAGCCGGTCCAGTCTGGTTGCCTAAAGTTCCAAATGAGAGTTTTTTAAGCACAAACGTGCGAGTCAAGGCAAAACGCCGGTAAAGAAAGGTTGATAAATTCATGTGTCTTCTGTTCGATGCTTGTGTACATATTAAAAATTTGCCAAGGGGAGTGAATTTGTGTTGATTTTTTCACAGTATCTCCAGCCAATATGATTGATACTACATGTCAGAACATCAGAAAGCTGTGTACTGGTGTGTTTTCTAGGAAACAGATGCTGCAATTCGCACTGCCAATAAGTTGAATTTCGATGGGTCGACTCAGTTGCTTTTCACAGGAGCACGTAAAGATTGTGACACCCTACTGATATGTTCCCTTTGGTCATCATCATTGATAAGATTAATACCAACCATTTCAAGTTGCTCAGCTATTGTTACCAATACACAAATCAAAATACACAAACATTGCATATAGCCGGGTTGCCTTTGGGTCTCTCATGGTTCAAGAAATAGCTTAAAACACATAGAACCACTGGCTTGGCATGACAGGATGCCTGTGATCACTATGGCTACCAATTTACTGCATGAAATCGAGGAAAAATGACAGCCAGTCCACCAGTCTGTTGAAAACCTTGAAATCAACTGGCATCGAAAACAACATCATCAAAGAACCACATGAGAGATCTTGAAAAACAACGAAAATAGTATGCATTCTCTTCTGTCGAACGCAATTAAATTACTTCTCTCAAATAGCTAGAGAATTTATTTTGAAGTGAGGGCCTCCCAGGGGGGAAGGGAGGGGGGTGCATGTTACCTTGTTCCCTTTAAAAGAATTACAGTTGTTCCTCAAAAATAAATTAAGGTGTTCCCCAAAATTCACTTTTCCTGAGTTCCCCTGTTCCCAGAAATTCTGCTCCATGTTCCCTTGATCCACAAAATATTCCTCCTCACTGTTCCCCACAATTTTTCTCATATTTCAATTTTCCATGGTTAGTTATTTTCATAGCTTTTACCACGTTAGTCATAGTACAGATACTCCGTGGAAAAACGACTCTTTTAGACTGCAAAACAGTCGTATTTTTTGTGAACGCAAGCAACGCAATAAATATTCAAACGAAAGGTCTGGAGCAAGTGTAGAAATGGCGAGGGTACGGGCATGTGAGGCTCGCATGCTTCAGATGCGAGGATCACGCTTACGGCGCTTCGTACCTTCCGAAAATGGAAGAAAACGACTGTTTTGCAGTCTACGACTCTTTCCTTGACGGTTGTCGTGTTTGCTCTGGTTCATCATTTGCAACTTCTGCTGCTTCAGCAAGAGTGAGTGTGTCGATTGTACTATGAATTTCATCCTGAAGAAGAATGAGGTGTTCCTCCATAACATCTGGATGATCCTTGTATGGTTTTACTCTTATAAAAGCTCTGTAGTTTCCTTCTGTGCCAAGTGTTGTAATGGATGGTCTCTTAATTTGGTGTTTCAAGGTCCTATTGGTCAAGATAGGAAATTCAAAGACCTCAGAGGTTTGATCTAACAAGTACTGGGGGTATATGAAGTATACGATATTCTGTAGCAAACAGCAAAATTCTTTCGCACATCTTTTGTTTATTTTGTAAAGCAGACATTCTTTCGCTAAAAATGACTTTAGATAGAGGACTTCATGTTCAAAAGGTTATCTGGAGAACCTCTGTGGCGTAATCTTTGTTTGAACAATGAAATGTGTTCTTCAAATTTTTCTTTTGAAGAGTTGCTTCTAAAAAGCCTTAGGGCTTCTCCTTTGATGAAGCCCTTCATGATGCCTAGAGGGTGGTCTTTGTCGCATATCAAGAATAGAGTTTCTATCCAGTACAATGAAGTGTCCCCAGGGCCCAAAAAAAGGAACAATTGTAATATTTTATTGTCAGAAAGGTCCTTTTCCCTCTTACACATTAAAAAAAGCTTTTCCAATGGTTAGGAAATCAATGTTTCAGTGTTCCTTAAAAGTTATTTTAAGACATCCCTTGTTCCCTAAAACCACTGGGAGGCCCTCAAGTGTAACAAAATTATTTTGACATCAAGTCCATCTTTCAGTTTTGCAGAGACAACACAAAGAATGTGTTGATGCTTGGTTGGTGCTAAAGTAATTTTCAGCATTATCATGTAGAGACATTGATAATCAAGTTATTTGGAACAATGAAAACATAACAATGTACAACTGTTTAACGGCTCTTGCTCTTTGACGAACAGTTGTTTCTTAATCATTGATCAGAAACACTGAGTGTTCAACTTAATTCAAAAAGGACTTCTAGGGGTTGAGAATGTTACCTTTAATTAATAAAATACAGTGTATATTTGAGGTCAGGAATTGTCACCACCATGGAATCACAACTTGAAACACAACTAACAAAATTTTGTGGCTTTTGTTCATTAAATTTATCTACAACTGTTTTTTTTCTCCAGTTATGGCTGTGGAGGTGTCGGATACTGTTCCCGTAGTTGCGTTTGGATATCCCGTCCCCCTGTTTCACAACAGGTCAGTCGTAGATGTTGAACCATATTAATGATCAAAATAATTTCAATAACAATAATATTATTGTTATTGAATATGATTACGTTATCTTTTTTAATTTGCTGAAAAAATTGCATATATGGCCGGATGATTTGTATCATTGTATACCCTGCAGCTGGAAACGATTAGGTGGGCTTAACATGCAATTTTAATGCTTATCAAGATTAGTTTTTATAATTTATGGACTTTTTATTTGTCAGGGAATTTGAGGTTCCATGGTTTAGTCTGGACAAAAGAGAACTAATTGAAAGGAAAGGAAAAGTTAGACCTGGACGGTCTCGTGGGAAACCTCGAGGGAGACCAAAAGGCATTAGTTAAAAAACGGTGAGCCCGGAGCAAAATGCTGCATTGTTGGGTTTAGTGTGTCTTTCTTTGTAAGGGTATTGGTCTCATTTAAAGTTTCATTTTTCTGGTTGAAGTGTCTAGTATTACTTTGTAATTTTTTTTTCTTTCAGATGCTGATATTTTTTCTTGAGGTTACTGACAAGTGAAAGTGCAAAGACATTTTGAATTCAATAATTTACTTGCAAGTTCTTGTGAGATATTTTGTTTGTAAAAATTTACATGTAGTTATCCATGTGAGGACCAACCACAAAAATAATGAGAGGATCTTGTTGCTGAAACAGTAGACTAAGTAAGGATATCTTGATTACTGACTTGGAAATTATGTCTATGGACAACAACAAAAGAATAGCATGGTACTAAGGTCTTATGAAAAAAGCTTTTCCATTGCAATAAGAGAGATCTTTGCCATAGTTGAATACTTTTTTGTCCATGCCATTCAATTATTTTTTTTCAAGTAATGGAAATGAATGAATGTAGCTATTTTCATTTTTATATTTTTGTTTGAAGCACATTTTAGGCAAAGAAAATTAATGATTGTATTTTAATTTTTATTTGGCCGATGAGGGTTCTTATAACAGTTTGTATTCCTACTCTAATCTCAGTTTTGATAAAAACTTGTAACCTCACATGGGAAGTGAAAATCAAAATCAAAGCCTCTAAGATCCTACATGTTTTTTGTGTGTGCTTTTGGACCACATCATAGAATTCCATGACGTAAGGAAAATAATAATTTGTGATGCCATTGTGACGGTATTGTAAAATGAATGTCATTAGGAAAGTTTTTGCACATCTCTTTGCTTTAATCTCACATGCCACTATTAGAAAATGTTCTGTTTTGTTGAAGATTTTAATCATGAGCATTTCCATTGCAAGAAAAATATGAAATATTCACCCCATTTGGACTTCCCAACTTGTTCAACTTTGAAAAGGAAAAAAAATTGTTTAATGAAAGAAATAGAATAAATTATCATAATTACCTTTATCACAAAAAGGAAATTGACGTAACCCATTGACTCCTGGAATTGGGACTTCTCTAACGCCAGACGATTTTACTCATCAAAGGGGCGATCCAGGTGTCATTGGGTTAAAGACCGCAAGAAAGTAGAGGCATTTTTTTCATGCCTGAGCAGTCTTTGGTGACAACTTTATCATTAATGATGGTGAAGAATTAGTGAAGTTTTAGTGACACTTGGGGTACCAATAAGTACATGAAGGTCAGTGGAAGGAGCATTTTATCCATGATGTATGAAACTTTATTTATTTCCCATATGAAACATGCTTTTAGAAACATTGACAGCCAGATGGGTAAATTTTGTGAGATTAAAAGAATATCAGAAAAGATCCTATTTCTCCCGGCTTTTGACAAAATTTGGTCCTCATTTGCTAAAACTAAAAGAATGTAAAAAGAGAAGTCAATGCAAAGAGCACTCTGACAAATCAAGTGTGCCTCATGGTATTGGTTTCAACCTGGTTGAGTAAACATAAGATAATTTGAGTTATTACGTTATTTGACAATTTAAGTGATCAGGTGCGAGATACACCAGAAGGGTCAAGGTTGGTATGGAATTTTCTGAGTACAGTTTGAGTTGCCTATACGAGTCATCAATGTCATTGTGCATGATAGTTAGTCAAATGTAATAGTTAATAGAATTATTAAGAGAAAAGAAATAAAACAAAATGAAACTGTAAAGGGCTTTGCCAGGTCAGTTATTTACTGAAACAATTATTGTTCCTTAGGACAAAACTGAGAATGTTAATTTTTGTCTTTGAAAATGGTTAAGTGGCTGTCATTTAAAAAGGTCTCAGTGTTCAAGGAACAAGCAAGCTTGCATTTTTTTTCCTTATTCTTATTTCTACTCTTAACTTAGCAGCAGGAGTAACAGTTGTGAACAGGATGCTAGTATGAATCAGTAGGGAAGTTATGTGCCACACCTCTTCTTTTCTGACACGAAAAGAAAAATATCTAGATGTAATTTGTTGGATATTCTTCTCTTTCGTGCAGCAACCTTAACCCCATTGACCCCTGGAAGTGAGACTTGACAGATTTTACTTGTTAACTGGGGACGTCCAAGGGTTAATTACCTCCAAGTAACCCTTTCCAAAGTTAAACTTGCTGCTGACCAGATGAAGAGTAACCAGTCATTTATTTATTAACTAATCAGTCATGTAACAGGATTATTGTCTTCCTATAATTTGACAAATTAGTTAAATTGGTGAGAATTGCCCCTCTTTGAAGGTTACAAACTTGGGACTTTTTCATTTTTTTTCTCTTTGTGATTTTAGCAAATTAAAGACTGATCAGTCATTTAATATAAAAATTGATCACAACTGTATTAATAAAATAAGCTAGCTGGTACATATTTTGGTGCAAGGTAAAATAATATAAATTTAATTATGATGTAAACCATGTCAATAAACTGTTCCTAAGAAAATAAAAGAATGTTGGTATCCTTTCATAAAGTATATAATGCTGATTGTTCTTGTCATGCTAATTTACACTTTACCCTAACCGCGTAAGCATGGGCATGGTGTCCATGCATACAGCTTAACATTCTCTAAAAGAACTCCAGCAATCAGAATCACTCTTAGTGAATGTATTATAGTACACAAAGACTACTTAACTGACTAACCACTTCTAACAGTCGAGAGAGAGACACAAATTGAATCTCTATAAATTGCACAGCACTTAAATGATCCTTTACACTAAATAATAGAAAAACAAGTGATGGAAACAGTTAAAAGTACATCTTTAATGGTGTGACTAGGATTTACAAGCATGTATAATAATATAATAATTATTGTTTCACAGAGAAGACAAAACAAACGATGTGGGAGAAATAATTCAAAAAATAATTCATTCTACATACAGCGTTCTTCATGCAATTGTAAAGTGGCCATGAAATCAATCTAACAAATGTTGTGCTTACACATGATGAAGACCTTACTATAAATTATATTATAAAAAGCAAGGAACAGCACTTATGTAGATAACATGCTATTCATAAGTTGAAACATAAACATGAACTCAGATCCCATTTGAACAGCTGATAGGGAATACACAATGCCTGGTACAATACGGTTGCTCTGGAATAAAATTTATTGCCCTCCTGTTTGCTCTTGGTACACTTCAATCACATCGTCATCTTCCATGTCAAGCTGTGAACAGGACAAAATGCTTAACATGGACAAATAACTTTACTCGCAAATTTATCTCAAAATCATATTATCTTAGGGAGCGTTTTTTGGGAAAATCCAAAAACAGATTTGTGATCTCAGATCAATAGATTCTTCAGCATCAAAAAAAACACAAAATCCGAAAAATGGTTATTTTTCATTTTTCCATGGAGAAATTCTTCAATGAAAATGCCAACAGAATAACGAAAAACGTGTGCTAAGGTACAAATCGATTACAGAGGGTACTTTTGCAGTTTAGTTTTCATAATTAAAAAAGGTGATTTCTGGTATGAAATTTGCAGAAACCAAACTATTTCATATGGTAGCTGTTGTGTATCATTTTTGCATGGAAAACCGATTTAGATTTGACCCGAAGTATCCTCCTCAAGTGTGGATACTTTAGATTCATGATCCATATTTGGTTTTTGCCAAAAAAACGCAAAATCCGTTTTTGGATTTTCCAAAAAAACCACACCCTTCGATTCTTCTATTATATCAATAAAAAAAACTTACATCTTTTGGTGTCTGGTCATCGTTTATTCTCTGACCATCAAAAAGGAAGCGAAGTGAATTGAGTGGAACACCCTGAAAAGAAAACAATTAAAGGGAATTAAGACTATGACTATGATTATTATAAAAAGAATTATAATTTAAGTAGAAAACCACTGATCATTATTGATAAGTATTCTACCATGTACACATATATAAAAATATAATAATAATAATAATAATAATAATAATAATAATAATAATAATAATAATAAAAACAATATTTACAGAGGATGTCACCAAGCTAACACTAAGTTAATAAGGGTGGTCCTCTATCTACAGAACTACAATTTACTGTGCGGAATAAGAACTAGAAGGGTAAAAAAAAAAATTACAAAGATAAAAAATAGATACTAGAATATAATAATTACAGAATATATAAACTACAAATATATTAATTACAAATGATTCGGCCACATATTTTTTAAACTTTTCTAGACTATAGTCTCTAGTGCCTACAGATAAACCGTTCCAAGCTGTTACTCCCATGTGCAGGAAAGACCTTTGTCCTGACTTAGAAGATAGCTTAGGTATAAACAGGTTTCCACTTGCGGCAGATCTTGTGATGGTTACGATGGTTATTAATGAAAATGTTTAGGATAATACAAGATGGGTTAGGGCAGCAGCTGCAATACATTTCAAGATTTCAAGATGAAAATGAACATTGCAGACCCATTAAAAGGTCTTACAAATCGCAAAGTATACTAAATTCACTTTGGTGTACAAAAGCCACTGCAAACAGGATTTTTATGAACAAAGACATGGATTCACAATGGAATCACTAGCTGGTCAATATATCCACTGGATAATGAGCAAATTTTCTAACTTACAGTAAGACCTTCCATTGAAACACAGACTGAATTTGAACATAATAGTACCCTGATTTTCTGAGCAACCATAGTATTCAGTCCAACCCAGATGATTCCAGTGTAGTCAGTTTGTTCCACAAGAGTCAGATCCTACCTCTAAGAAAAAGTCAAGAGAACATTCTGGAGATAGTATTTGGGTACTAACATAGGGGAGGCGTGGTGGCCTCATGATTAGAGCGCTCAACTCCGGATTGAATGGTTCGGGCCCTGGCCGGGGACATTGTGTTGTGTTCTTGGGCAAGACACTTTGCTCACACGGTGCCTCTCTCCACCCAGGTGCATGAATGGGTACCAGCGAATTTAATGCCGGGGGGTAACCTTGCGATGGACTGGCATCCCATCCAGGGGGGGAGTAAAAATACTCCTAGTCGCTTCATACTACAGAAACCGGATAAGCTCCAGCCTAATGAGCCATCTAGCTCGTAACAGTAATTTTTCACTGGCTGAGTGAAACGAAATAAGTGAAAAATGTATTTCTCATGCACCCCTGGGGCCTGGGTATAGGTCATGTGACCTATCAGGTGGGCAGTCGTTTTTGTTGCGACTGCTATTGCCGACTTTATTGCGTTGTTCCGACAAAATTCCACTCGCTAGTTAGGTCAGTTTATGTTTTTACTAATTGCAACCTAATGCCAAAAGACACAACACGTTCAAGTATGAGTTCTTGAGCTTTCAGACATCTTGAACCATATAATGCAAGCCCAGGCGATCTTGAGCGATCTCGCCGGTCGAGACACGGTAGTGCTGACTCAACTCGCAAGCAAGTGCAGACAACACAGGCACCCCCAAGTTGGGTGAAAGAATTGCTTGAACAGCAGAAGCAATATAGTACGGAGTTGAAGAAGATCAAGAAGGATCTGGAGACCCCTAAACGTTCGAAGCAGGAGCCGAACAAGTCAGAACCGGAGTTAAAGTTAGAAGGAAACAGGAAACAGGAAACAGTACAAGTTGAACCGGAACGTGTTGGACAAAATCAGCTCTGCTATGGCCACTAGCGATGACAAGGAAGGGAACAACCTGCTCCAAGAAGGTGAAGGTGAAGGCGAGCTGCATTTACAAGTAAAGCATCAGAATGGGCCCGTAACACAGCACAGCTGTTGGGAAGCCAGCAATAACTACCGGTATGTTCTGCTGACCGAACTGGATGAAGTTGAACATTGTTCTGTTGAATTTGATTGTGTAGAATTTGATCATTGTTGAAAATGTTGAGTTAGCCTGTGCTACCCCAGTGAAAGGGAGACTAAAGAGCATCTTGCATTCTGGAAGGATATTGGAGCGAGCAAGTGGGTGCTGGATGTGCTAAGGGATGGGTGCAGTCTACCATTTATGTCATTGCCACAGAAGGCATTTTTCAATAATCATGGTAGCATTGCTGAAGAGCAAGAATTTGTATGCCATGAAGTGGCTAAGTTGCTTGCATCTGGTGCTGTGACAGAATGGTTTGCAACCCACTCGGTGTAGTTAAGGACTCTGCATGCAAGCCACGATTGATTGTTGATTTGTGTTATGTTAATCCTCATTAGTGACATGGGACAGTAGCGATAGGTCAAGAAGTGGTGTATAAATTTGTTCCTTCCTTCAGCTTGACATGGCTACCAGCGGTATGTGAGAAGCAGACTTTTTTAATCATAGGTTGAAAAAAGCTTCAAAAGAGGACAGGCATTCAGTTCAAGGCTGCAGCTGTGGTTGTTACTATGGTAACTGGATGGGAGACCATCGAGATATACGACATTTGTAGATGCCATTTGCATCATAACACCTTTTTTTCAATTGGAATACTCACATTTATCTGAATCCGAACCATTCATAATAATGCGCCAATCAAGTCGTAACTTCATCATCCCCTACCCCCCTTCCAGGCAAACCACGGGCATTTGACTATCTTCTGTGCCCGGGGAGTGGGGAATTTCACCTTTGCCTGCGTGGGGTGGGGAAAATTGAACCGGAATTGTCATGTTTCAAATAATTGTTTTTTTTCCGACGACAAAGTCGCTAACAGCTATAAAACACGTGTTTGGACGAGATGGAAGAGTTTAAAGGAGGAGATGTAGCATTTGTGAGTGATTGGCTTGCAAAAAGGGTCTTTATTAAAGATGACAGGAGCCGACGACGATTGTTCTTTAATAGAGCATTACAGACAAATCCTTCAAATCCGACGATAGGGTAGGGTATTTGAAAACCGGGAATTTGAATGATCCAATCTTCAAAAGTTCAAATGCCCGGGCTTAGGTAAGGGGGTGGGGGGGAGGAGGGGGGATGTTGAAGTTTCGAGTTGATCAGCGCAAAATTCAGCCTGACAGCTTTTCCTCAAGCATACTTGACAGCATTTCTACCATTTAGATTTACTAGTCCTATTTGTATTTTACAAAGCTGCGATAAAGTTTATAATGACTAAAAGAAGCGTCAAGCAAAAATGAACCACAAGACTACAAAAAAGAGGGTACAAAAATTTGATTTTATTAGTTGATTATGTAAATTGACCACCATATAGAGATTCTTCAGGACTAACACTCGAAATGTCAGCTTTTAGAATCTCTGTACGGTGGTCAATTTAAATTATCAACTCTGTTGATAAAACCAAATTTTTGTATACTACTTCCCCTCCAACGCAGTACCACAGTTTCTTTAGAAACTACCCCCTTCATACAAAACAGAGCAGTTTTACAGGTTAAGTAACTGCGAATTTGGAACAAAAATGTAGCTGCAAGCTTCTGTTCTAATCTCCTCTGCAACAAGCACTTTGCTTAGACAAGATCAGACTACACAATCGTGCATAACCACAATTCCTTACAAATCTGATCTTACCATGACCACAAGCCCTTGCATTAAAAAAAAGTGTCCTCCTGATTAGAGAGCTGCCTCATTCATTTCCTTCAGTGGCAGCAATAAAGCTGTGGGTTATTTGCAGGGAAACTACATGCAGAGATGTATCCAGAGTGCGTCATTGCGTCCTGGGACGCACTCGTTTTCCTTTTGGATGCATAGATTATGGAACAAAGGGTCAAATTGTAAGCAGAAAAAAAATGGAATGTTTATGCAAATTACGAACGCCAGGAAAAACAAGCAAATGGCGTATTTCACAAGGAAATTGAACATTCCCATTTCTCACAACAGAAAAATGATCGAGTTCCTTAAATTTCAAGGTAAGCTGTTATTTTCGGATTTTTGTAGTCGAATAATTTCATTTTTTCAACCATTATGTCCAGCTTCAGGAGTTCAGTTGTGAAATCGCACGTGTTGCGTGACATGATCTGACCTGTTTGTTAGGTGAGACAATCGGCGACACTTTCGATCTTCCGCCAGTGATAATAAAACAATTCAGTCCAAGTTCAGTTTGTTGCATGCTTTCCAAGTGAATTTCAAGCATTAGTTTGGTTATCGTGAGCGAAATGACAGAGAATCCAACTGCAAAGTATGTTAAATTTTTGTTTTGTGCGACCCAGTTGAAATTAATTCCAGGCGCGCACGTGTCATCGTCTCGGTTCTTTCCTTGCACGTAACTTGTCTGTTTTGCAAATTATGCAACTTTTCTTCGGAGTTGGTGTTAAAATTAATGTGTTGAACATGAAACTTGGCCATGGCGAAGTCAAGGCCACACAGGCCGACGATGAACTGTGTATCGATCACTTACATTTGTTTACTCTTTTGTTCCTAAATTCCACCTCAAGTGTTGTTAAAATAAATGATGCTCTTTTATGGAAAATTGAGATTCAGTTCTTTTTTTTTTGCTGTGGAGATCTAGATAATTTATCAACTGGAACCAACAGTTCCTACAGCATACGGATTCCTCGAGACGTTTTCAGATGTGATCGATGGAGCTTTAACAGCCCGTACAGTTTGATTGATGAATCAACAGGCACAACAGTTTCAAAGAAATTGATCATTTTAAGTACATATTCGTTGGGAGGGATAAGACTTTATATTTGTGCAATTAGAAATCTGAAAGGGTACTGCAGCAGCAATTAAGAGGCAACAGATCACATATTAATTCTTGAATATTAACTAGGTGGACCCCCCAAAAATAATGATCTATTACCTGTTTACAAAGATTTTTTATCTGTTTATTTTAAAGTGGGATGACCTGACTTTTTGTGAGCCCAAAGTTATTAGGTGTAACCATCTCAAGTGACTTATCGTGGAATGAATGTATAAAAAGTAATAAGGAAAGCAGCGAAAAGGTTATAATAATTTTGGTTCTATTTAAACGGGCCAAGGTACACTGTGAAGATCTGAGGCTGTTCTGCACTACATGTATAAGACCTGTAATGGACTATGCCATGCCTGTGTTCTACTATTCGCCATTAAAGTATTTAACGTATGAACTGGAATGTATACAGAAGAGGGCGTTAGCATTAATAAGTCTCAGTGTCAATTATAATGAAGCACTTATTCTGACGGATTTAGTCTCATTAAATGAACATCGTAACTTAAGTAACTGCATTATTTGCTTCCACCATTATGTGAAGCCACCAGGTACACTTTGAGACACAAGAACCTTTGGTCCCTAAAGTGAAAACTAATCGAGCTTAGAACACTTTTATACAATTTAGCCCATTTTATATCTCACAGTCTTGGTTGTACATAATTTTAGTTCCTTATATTTTATCAAATTTCACCATAACTATTTAAATTTGTATATACATTTATGGTCTTGATAGTAGCAGACAAGTGATACATTTTAAGAAAACAACAAACATTTGAGTTTATAAAACATGTTATGACAGAAACTTCTGCCATCCTCATTTAGAATACAAAGCGATAGAAGCTGAATTTATGATAAATAGAAAATGCTAATGTGAAAAATAGTAACAACAGAATGAAGTACAGCGTGAAAATGTGGGAATCAAAAAGATAGTTTAAGGTTGACGTGGCGCAATTGTTGATTCAAAGAGGGTTGTTCTCTCTGAATATGAATAGCCTCTTTTATCTTAAGTTGAAAACTGGTGGAGGCATGATGTAAAACACTAAAAACAATCTGCTGAAAATGAGGCATGACAATGTTCAGAATTCTGCAGATATTTGAAAATGTGAGAGGCCCTATCACTGGGTAAATGCTCTTTCACACACATATATAATATGCAATTCAGCCTTCTGGCTGCTATGTATTATTAATAAAGCATCTATCTCTATCTGGAACGAACTCACAATACTGTGGAATGATCTGACTAGATACCCAGAAGTTAAGGCCACACTGAGCCAGCACATGCAAACAAGGAAGGAGCTGTTGGAGAACGAGACAACAACAGGCAATTTTGGTATTCAATGATAATTATGTTGTTTTGCTTTATTTGCCAAGCTGCTTGCATTATTGAAAGGATAGTATAGGGGTACTGTAGAGACACTCCTTATGCACCTTATCATCTCAAACTATTTTTATTCCTTGAAAATGTGATAAACTTTTAAATTAACTGTGGATTGTGCACAACAAGTTACTTATTTAATCCATTTGCGCAAGGTTCAAGCAATAACAAGACTTCAGGCCCCAGTTGTTCAAATAATGGATCGCACTATCCACCGGATAAATCATTGTCCAGTGGACAAGTCATAGCGAAACCAGTTCCACTATCCAATTGATACTGATTTATCCAGTGGATAACGTTATCCCCTTTTTGAACGACTGGAGCCTGGAGTCAATTCTCAATTACAATCACGTTATACCTGTCGGTCGCAGTATGCTTGTTTAAGTTTTCTTAGCTGTGTGGTTTTCTTGATCTTAAAGTGAACCTCTGTATTGTCCTGTTGATAACGACGATACTATTATAAAACGTGAAAAATATCGCAATAGCGAAATTTAAAGTGAACTTTACTGGATTTCATGTGACAGCACGTGCGACTTTTCCCGCCATTATCTCCATTACACGCTGATAAACGTCAACAAAAGATGAAAGCGAAACGGTGGATCATGAAATACATCGCTGACGACTGACAAACAAAAGCAGAGCAACCTACATTTTCTGTGCATCACTGGATCTCAACGAAGGAAACATTGCTTCAGCATTTGCAAACTCTAGCATGCATGGCATGCACTGTCGACAGTTCTGATGAGTCTTAAATCATGTGAATCACAACACTAATATAAAGCTAAACGTGGATCGAACAACAAATGATCGCCCGGGATAAAAGAACGCAAGTATAATCTGTTTTTTCAGACGAAAATCTTCAAAACTTCATTGAAGAAGAGGAGGAAGCTCGTTTTAAATGGGCAGAAATCGATGAGTTACTCGAACTATGACTTACCTGGCCCATCACTTTCAAATTGATGTGTTCCGATTCAGGTTTCACTTCCTAACCATCAAACCAATATACCATATAAGAAAAAAGATTTTAAAATCACAGAGCGAGTAAACAAGCGAATAATTCGTCACAGAAATTTGTCAAGTACCTTATTTTCCTCCGACATTTTGACTTTTTCCTTCGCGGTGGAATGGATCACTTGAGGCGCAATGCAGTATGGTATAGAAACTCAGTTTCTGCCTAGAGGATTCTGGGTAGTCATGACAGGTCAGCGGTTGTTACCACTAATAATACGTAGGTACTTCATGTAAAAAATAATAATAATGGCAGATGACGATTGTCATCGTCTTCTCTCCGAAGAAGAAAAGAGGAAACTCGCAGACAACAGTAAAGTTGTGTCGGATTTTAAGCAGAACAAATTAGAAAAGGAGGCTCAGAAGAACTGGGATTTATTTTACAAGAGAAATGCGACAAACTTTTTCAAGGACAGGCACTGGACTACTTTAGAGTTCAAGGAGCTGCTATTTGGAACTGCCGGCAAAGTAAGCTCATTTACAGCTCTCTATTATTTTTTCAAGTTAGCATCAGTTGATAACTAACCTCTTCATGGAATGCAGGAATCCTGTCCCTCATTGACTTTCGGCTAAACTGCAAAGTACCCGGCCGCCCACTTATTTGCATTGTGAATGACTTGTATTCTTGGTTTGTACCCACGTGACACGGCGGCCATGTTGGATGGTAATACAATCCAATTTCTTTTCGCATGATTTGTATAACAATAAAGTTTAGTTCCCAGCGGAGAGACAGGTTATTTTTGATTTTTAATTTTTATTTTTACAGGTTATTGTTCTTGCCATCCAACATGGGTTGGCCCTAACCCTTTTCTTTAAAATTTTTAAGTAATGATCCGTGTAAGGTGGATAGCAATTTCCTTTGTTATGCGGCAACGGGGCTTTCCCCACATAGGAATGTTATCATTTTTACACAGAGAATGCATAAACCTACAGGAAGGCAGTTAACGCAATAAAACTCATTTACAGCCCACTTTGAAAGGGTGTTTTTTTGTGTTAAAAGATTTTGACCAATCACAAGAGTTAATAATAATAATAATAATAATAATAATAATAATAATAATAATAATAATAATAATAATAAGAATGAGAACAATGTTTTGGAATAAAGTTAATAGAAGTTTTATTCTGCATATCATTGGTTTCTGTAAATGTTTGTGTGTGAGGGTTGAGAAAAATTCGTCATCATTCATTTGCGTTTCGCATGAAGTTTTTAAGTCGCCTCTCGTTCTCAATGTTTATGGGTATTTAATGAATGTATGTTTCAAATTGCATGCTCGAAAAGTTTTGCAGTTGGCAAGACATTTTGGCTGCACACAATGAACATTGTTTTTATTACAAAATTTTCCACCAAATGGTCGATGTTTCAACAAAATCGTCGCTTGTTTGTGTATGAAGAATTTATGTTCCATCGGAAATTTTTATACGGCATGATTATGCCAGGGGTGGGGAGTAGGGAGTAGGGAGTAGGAGGTGAGGAATAGAGGTTGGGGGTAGGATGTGAAGCATACTATAGCTAAAACAACCCAAACCTTTACAAAAATGCTAACCTTAGGCCTAAACACTATGCTTTAGATAATGACTAGGCCTAAGATAAGCATTTTTGTAAAGGTTTGGTTGTTTCAGCTACAGTACCCTTCACCCTCTACCCTCCACCCTCGCAATAGTCATGCCATTCTCGTATGTAAACCAGATGCATGTTTATCATTGTCTCCTTATGACAATTTCGACGTAGATTCCCATACAATTTAACAAATCAAAATAATTTCAGCTAACTGCAGAGAGATAATGTACAGAGTGTTTTCGCATGACGTCACGGTGGCCTTGTTAGTGTTTTTAAACAATAGAACAGTGGCCATATTGTTGTACCCAGCTAATCCTCTGGGAAGTGAGCTCTATTATCATGCAAATGTTTTCCTTTGTTTCGGTGGAAAAACAAGGTTATTGATCACGTGAGTGAAAACACATTTATCTTTGCCCAAATTTTACATTTCAACTACTCTTGCGCTATGCTGTGACAGGAATCATGTAGCGCACAGGAAATGCAACGTGAGGTGGTAATTTTCTTTTTGAGCGGTACTGTACCCCACTTGAGAGTGTTTATATTTTTAAAACACCCCCCTTTAATTTAACATCTAAGTTTTTGGGGGACCCCTAATTGCTCATCAGTGCCCCGCTCAACAAGTATTTTTGAATGCTCCCTGTGTGCAGGGCACAGAGTTCCCGGTATTGTGGTCTGGCCTGAGGCTAAATGCGTTCACAATTTATAGCGCCATAAGGTGCGAGAATGCCTAAGGCATGTAATAAAGTATTGTGTGATCGAGTGATTGGGTTACAATGAATCTCTAGAGACACATCAGATTGGTGGTAATCCAACTGGATGAACAAAAGGAGCTGATGGCAATTTTTTTGTTTTGGCCACCAACATTGCGACAACAACATACAGTAACTTCAAAAATCCCAATACAGCCCCTACATGTACACACCTTTTTTATATTGAGAGTAGTTACTGAGCAGTTGGACTGTACATGTCCTGTAAAAGATGAAAACATTACATGTGAATAATATTAACAAGTTTTGTTTAAATCAAGGCAGGTGACCAAAGAGTTTTACTTGAGGCTGGATGTGGTGTGGGAAATCTTTTTTATCCATTGTTAGAGGAAATTCCCAATCTCTTCGTCCACGCCTGTGATTTCTCTCCAAGGGCAGTTCAGTTTGTGAAAGTGAGTGAGTTAACCATTAATAAAGGTAGAGCTAGCAAAAGTTCTATACCACTGAGTCTTTAAATGCTTATCATAAGCCTTTTTGTGAGATAAATAAAATGCTGGCCACACATTTGCTGTCCGAGAGAGAACAAGAATCCTGTATCCTAACCTTTGGAAGTTTTACAATTTGCTTATTACGATTTGCTGATGAAATTACCATGATGGTAGCCTCTTGTTCTTGGATGTTGCATTGAAACCATGCACAGTTCCAATGTTTTTCTTGATTGAAACAACTGATTGCAATCATATCATTTTCATCTTGTAATTAAAAATATATGTCAACAAACAATTATGAATTATTGTTTTATTAGATCTTGTATATTTTCAGGAACATGTTGACTACAGTGAAGAAAGAGTGAATGCCTTTCATTGTGATCTAACAGAAGATTCTTTGGAGTCACATTTATCTAAATGTAGTGTGGACATTGCAACTTTAGTCTTTGTTCTTTCTGCTATTCATCCTGTTAAAATGCTGGCTGTTCTTCTAAACATTATGCAGGTTAGTTATTTTGCTGATGTTCATTCATTGCACAAACCATTGCCAATTTTTTTTTGGTATGCATATGTCCCATTTTTATTGACTACAATTTGCTATGGAAATATAAACCTACATTTGGATCATAGAAACCTTGAGTAAACTTGTGTAATGATATGTATGATTCCCCTTGGATTTTCTCAACACATCTTTAAAAGTTATTAGTGTTTAAAGGAAGTCAATCTTTTGGTATCATGAAAATGCAAATTTTAATATAATGACCCCCAACTTGAAAAAATTGACTGGAACACTGCAGTTCAATACCACCCAACTTAGTCCCTTCTGTTTTTTAGTAACAAGTACCACAGGCAACCCAGTGTATGCTCATGGAGTTTCTTGTTGTGAATAAATTGAGCACATAAAGAGTTGGCTGTCCAAGGTTCACTTGGCAGTTTGTGTTCTATAGAAAACCAACTAGCTGTTTGCAAGTTTTCCCCTCCCTCCCTCCCTCCCTTTGGAGATGGGTTGGATATATCGCTTTTCCTTCATTAAAATTGGGTCTCTCCTGCATGGTGCAGTTAAGTCTGCACAGCGACTTCCCCCAAGCTTGTTGGCTCATTTACCTTTGTACATTGCTTGCTAACCTATACTCTCATCCGATCCAGCATGTGCTGTTTACCTCTCAGCTTGTAGTGCTGGGGAGATAAGTGAGGTTGTTCTATGTCACGCAATCCAGAAGTTGCACAGGCTAACCAGTCGCAAGGCAGTGTTCCCATCAAAAACACCAATACATCTGTTGTCTTGTTCTATTGCACCTTGCTTTATTCGATTAACAGCTAATTATCTTGATACCAAGGAACAGTAACATTACTAATATTTGTTTAAATCCATACTACAGATTTTTTGTCAGAATCATGTTCTCATATAGTTAACTCTATGATTTTTTAGGCATTTTCTGTTTTGCTCATGTGATTTACCCACAGGTACCCCCAAGCTAACGTTGTAATTTGAGAATTACAACCTGTTAAAATTATAAGGGTTCATATGGGAATTTGCAAACATGTTTAGGAGTCGAAAAATAAAGAACATGAATCGAACAGAAATACCTTACTTTGTCTTCTTGATACCATAAGAGTTATGTTATCCACGGCTATGTTTAGTACAGTGGTTATTTCCCTACCAATGAAAGTTGAAACGTCGACACATTCCATGGATGACATAATGACCTTTTATGTATTCAATACTCGCTTCGAATCAACCCTTAAATAACACAAAAGGGCAATATATTTTGTACTAAATAAAGAGTGGAATATCCATAAAATTTTAAGTACATAATTTAACGTTTTAAAAGCTTTTGGGGAATACCTGTAAACATCATAAGTTGCGTGATTCGAAGTGCCACTGACTATATGACCGAATAGAAATTTGGGACTGCTCACCAACAAAACTAAATTTTATCTGTTTTCTTACCACTATAGTTGCAATGTAGTACACATTTCACAGCAACTTCCTTGTTGTTTCACTGATGACTATAGAACCAAAATCACTTGATCAATCTGTAGCACAACGAACTGACAACAACGGCTGCACACAAAGGTATTGCGCCATTACTTATAGCCGTTGTCAAATCTCCGATTGCACCATCAGTCGAAACCGTTGTAAAATCTCCGATGACGTAATGGTCTTAGCTTTCTTCCTTAAAAGTCACGATTACATGTTTCAATAAGACACAAAAAAATATATATTTTGTTGTAAATAAAAAGCGGACTATATTCATAAAATTTTAAGTACATTAACGTTTTAACAGCTTTTTGGCGAATAAACATCCCAAGTTGCGTGACTGGAAGTCCCACTGACTATGTGGTCGAGTGGAAGTCTGGTTCAGCTCTCCGACAAAACGACAAAAAAAAAATAAAAATAAACCGATCGCAGAGCAAGAACCGCGCTCGGCCCATGGCTGCGCGGTTAATAAGTCGCGGAGGCAATGTAAGAAATTCTGTTGTATTTTTATTTCTATTTTAATGCCCAAAATAACAATCGCTAAATTCCTCACACAACCCCTTATAAAATGTATGTAATGCAACAAGGATTATCCGTGAGCTTGGGGTACCTATGATTTACCAAATGTGGTTGTGAGTCAAACCACACAAAGAAATGTTAAATAGAGCATACTCGGCAAAAAAAGATAACTGTAGAATCAATGGGACTTGAGAAATGACTATTTTGAGGGAGTCCATAGCAATGGATGGTAGTTAAGAGCCACCCCCCTTAATTAAGGTAGCCAAGGGTGTCAGAAGATTTTTTAGTTGACTTCTGTGTTGAAAAACACTTTGTAGATTGCCATAAAAAGAAAAGTTTTTCCATCACACATCATGTATAATTTGCACCATTAGCTAGTGAGCCACCCCACATGTATTAGAAAAAAATTTTTGAGATACTTTTTATGTTCTCTCTCCACAGATTCTCAAACCTGGAGGTGTATTGTTCTTCCGTGATTATGGGCTGTATGATCATGCAATGCTCAGATTTAATCCTGCAAATAAACTAAGTGACAATTTTTATGTACGACAAGATGGCACAAGAGCATATTACTTTTCAAAAGGCAGGTTAAAGTGATTACTTTTTGAGAAAGGTATAAAGGCACATGTGAAAAAAAGATGAAAATCAAGTTCAAGAATGTAATTATTTTTTTATACTGTAGCTCGGAACTGGAAGATCGTGCGTTACCAACCTGCTTGAGGCTCTTGACCACATTGACACGAACAATCTTCACGTGCTAATAAACTACTTGGCTACTTAAAGAGGAACACGAGGTTCATATTTAGAACCGAAGTACGACGTACGCTATACCTAGCCCTAGTTAGGTCACATTTGGGATACGCCACCCAAATTTGGGCCCCGCAGTCCATCGAGCTCATTGTTAAGCTTGACCGTATCCAAAGACGCGCCACTAAGTTTATCTTAAAACTGCCTTATTCATCTAATATAAGTTGTACGTCTTGTTTAGAAACTCTAAACCTAATACCTATTTGTTACTGGCATAAACTCTTAGATCTCACCTATTTTTTCAAATTGACACACGGTCTTGTTAACATGAATGTCTCTGTTCTACCTGAAGTTCGCAAATATGGTAGACTTGCTAGATTCTCAACCAGCAACGTTAATAAATAAATAATTAACAAATGTAAAACATCTACTTACCTGAAATTCTTTCTTATTAGAACTAGTAGAATTTGGAATTGTTTAGCAGACGAACTAGATTTGAGCTCATCGACCTTAGCTTCCTTTAAATCAGTTATTTTTAATTATTATAAGTCCGCGTTAGCTGTTTCCTATAACTGTCATGACCCACGTTCGTTCAAGTCTATCTGTTTAAAATGCAATAGTGCTCGTCCCTTGTTCCGTCCAATAACTTGTTGTATGTAGTTGTATTTTTTTCTGTATTGCTGTATTTTTACATTCCTTGTTTTTATTCAGTTCTTGTTAGTATCCGGGCCCGCTGTAATTGGCCACAGCTGTTGCGGTGTCCCTGCCAATGTTCTTCTGTATACGTAATTGCTTTGTTTGTTTATTTGCGAAGCTAATAAAATAAATTAAAAATAATAATAATATTAATATTTATTATGTGGCATGGATCCTTTTGTCATGTTTCCCATCTCTTTTTTGTTTCTTTTTGATGTGCAGGTCAGGTGGAGAGGTTATTTCATCAAGCTGGATTTCAAACTGTAGACAGTGATTATGCATATCGGAGAACTGTAAATAAGAAGGAGGGAATAGATGTTCCAAGAATATTTGTGCAAGCAAGATTCATGAAACCTGTCTAGGCTTTTAATAATTGTTTTTCAGTATTCTGTCGATATTGGAAAGCAATAGATAAAATGAACAAGACTGAGAATGAGAGTTATTGTTAAACATAATAAAACTTTATTTATTCATCTCTGAGTTATTGGTTTGGGGCTCTTCGAAAACAGAGGAAAAGCAAATAAAAAATCGTTTAAGTGTTAGATCCCAGTGCAAGGTAAGTATTTAGAAGGGTAAAAATTTGCCAAGCCATTCAGGCATACTCAACTTTTTGGTCCTTTGACCCTATTTGTGTGGTCCCACCTTTTCCCTGAAAGGCCCTATTTCCCTCAGAGGGAAAAGGAAAAGATGATGATGATGACCTTTTCCCTGGATAAATTTCCCAATGCCCCTGTGCAACAAAGCAATCTGTTATGTCATCGAGCCCATACTTGTCCAATTCAGCCTTTTCACGGCGTAGTGTTTATATAGGAAGTGCATGACTTCATAAGTAATTGATGTCAGGGGTTCTGAATAAACTGAGAGGGGCATAAAAGTGAGATAGGCACTGGCTTGGAAAGCATTGAACAAATTGAATTACATATGGGATTCCATTGTCTCCCAGGACATAAGAATGAGTCCGTTTACAGGTACTTTTATTTGGCAGTGAGTGCTACTCTCTAAAATACCCAGCTGGTTAACACAGCAGAATGGCTGGTAAGGTTCGAAATGTGTGCTGACAAGATGGAATAAGCAACAGAAAGTGACAAGGGAATCTCCTGGAGTTTCCAACAAGATTCCTTGCAGATGGTTAACACTATCTGGCCATTACAAGAAATTGGTGCATTAAACATTTTCAGGAACCCTCCTTTAGTATCCCTAAAATTAGAGATACCCCTAACCTACCTCATGGCCACAAACCAATAACATGACGATGCAGAAGTCAGAAAAACGAGCAAAACTAATCTCTTAGAACAAAAGCCATTGCTGAATGAAATCTCACTGGAAGTGCCTAAGAGAGTGGTCCATTCAAATATGTACTTGAGAGAGCAAAATTATGACAAAGGAAAAGGAAGCCAGACCACGTACAAGGAGTCATGTAAGCCTGTCAACCCCATTTTACACTCTCGAATATTAAATATCCTTGAATGGTGTTTACATTTGCTAATGAAAAATTTTTTTTCATTACCTTGTGAGTGTTTATATTTTTCAAACACCCCCCTTTTTACCTCTCATTTTTTGGGGGAAGCCCCCAATTTCTTATCAGTTCCCCCCAACAAGTACCCTGCTAGCAGAGTTTCTTTCGATCTTATCTAGCAAGATCGAAAGAGACTCTGTTCCCTAACAATTTCGAGAGCTGATTGTGTTGGTCTGTTGGGGGCTGGAGCTGCTAGTGTCGTTCATGGTCGTCCCAGGCCATTGGTGTCTGGTAAACATGGCGGCTCACATCTGTACTATGTGCGCTTACACAAAATTTAATTCCTCTTGTTTTTAGAAATTGTGGGAAAAAAGTCGTCTTATAATGGGCTCATATATGCAGGGAAATGGAAACTGCCAAAAGGGAAGCACAGTCACTTCCAATGAGCGAGCACAAACGGCCACGCAATGGTGTGCCTTCAGTGAAGAAGATCACCTTTAGTAGATGCGAGAGTACCTGTGTTTCACTGGCAAAAGACGATGAAATCCGGAAGAATCGTAGTTCTAACACGACAAAAAGTAAGAGTTCGAGACGGAGCACTTCACGCAAAAGTTTTAGGGAGAGTGATGTCTGTGCCGAGAAAAGAACTGCGGACATCGTTGACGACATGGATCATGGTCTGTCGGGACAAAACGCTTTTTGCAGTACTCCATTTTTAAGTAGAGTTCATGACAAGGATGGATCCTCATCATTTTGCAAGACGTTTCATCAACGAAAAGACTCTCCCTTTAGAAATGGCTTTAAAAGTTTGATAAACAATTCTAGTTTTTACGATGACGATGCAGACTTAGCCGCTTTAAACTTGAGTGAAATAATAACATCATCTTGTCCTGCGTCAAATGCTCTGGGGGATGACAATGATCAAACTTCTTTGAAAGACGCCTGCGATCAATTTTATGGTTTGCCAATGAAAGTTAAAGAGCTGTTACTTAAATTCAAGGGAATAGAAACCTTATATGGTGAGGCATTACTACTACAATGTAGAAACTGCTTGTTTGCATTATGTCTGCAAGGAAGTGTAAAACAAGAAAGAGAAGTTTATAAGAAATGATACCAAAAGAAAACTTTCCTCTCAGTCTAGCCCTAACCCTAACCCTAAAGCATGGGTGAAGGAGGTATATAAGCAAAAGGTTTAATTAGGGCAAGATGGGTTTTCATCTTTACCCATACATTTGACTTGGGACAGTAATATTAACCCCAACCACGATCCAGGTTTTAGTAATACCCTTTGTTTTGTTTCCAAGAAATGTATCTAACTGTCTCAACTTACTATGATTAGCTGAAAACCGTGAACTCTATAAATATTTATGAATATTTTTGTGTTTCAAGCAAAAAACCAATCATGTGTGAGAGAACTAGGTAAACCACAACCAGTAATGGTACAGTCGGACCTCAGTTATCCGGATTCGTTGGGACTAGACGAAATAGTTCGGATAATTGAGAGTCTGGATAATGGAGAATATGAATGTTAATGAGGAACAAAAACTGATTAAACTAAGAAGTGACATTTAATTGCGAAGCAAAACTTCACAAATCGTTTGGAAAACAATATGGTCTACACATTCACTATCTGTTGTGAATACCTGTACACGTGTCGGCAAACTTCATGATCTTTTCCTTCTTGCGGATATCAGGTATCTGATGCTTGTTAACGCTATATTCAGCTGACAAATTGGTACCTTTTTCTCCTTTCTCTAATCGCAAAATTATATGCTGTTTATTTTTTATCGAAAGAACAGATTGCTTATGCTTCAAGGACATGATGATCATGAATACACATTTGTGACGCAGTGTGGCTTGTTTATTTTGCCTACCACGCTGAAATTTCACTTGACAACGAAGCAACTCTAAGCCAATCAGAACTCATTCAAAAGTTCTTTGTTAGTTACGATGCGTGTGCGAGCGCTGCTTTTGCTTTTTGAAAGCAAAAACAAACTCCCCTTTTCTTCACTTTTCAACGCTGTAGTTCTAAAAAGAATATGGCTACGGATCTTGGTCGTGACTAATAAAAATTCATGACAAATTTGGACCAGAGGTCTGGAGAATTGAGGTTTGACTGTAATAGCTTGTGGTTTTATGTCACTTCTGACTGGTTGCTGTAGTGTATAATGGGAAATGTCAAAATCAAATCAAAGTGTTAACGGTTTTCGGGCTTGCACAGCAATAAAATTATTAGTGAAATATCACCCCAGTATTAATGTTGCAAAATTAAAGCAAGTCTAGGCATAAACCGCTTTCTGGGAAAAATGCAAAACTATGTGTGTGACCAGCATTGATGGTGTAATGTTACAGTGGTAGAGCAGTCTGCTGACTCCCAAAATAAATGCTGCATGATTTGGTTGTGACCTGTAACCCAAACCAGATTTGAATCCCTGGTTCATAATTCCAAAACAGCCTAATGATCTCTGTAAGCTGGTTAAGTACAGTACTTGACTGGGTAAAGTTGTGAAATCTGATGTTTTGGCATGACATCATAGTGTAGTAAATAGAGACCTTTTAATGCTATGGGGGATGGGAGTAGGAGGCAGCTATGAAAAGAATAAGTATTCAACTCATGAAAGAAATGTGTATTTGAAGGCAGCTTCAATGGATTCGAACTCATGACCTCTGCAAGTCCGGAGCAATGCTCTACCAACTGAGCTATGAGGCACCACAGTTGAAGCCACATAGTGGGAGCAAGATCCAACCAATTGACCTGGTCCCAACTGTGTGGCTTGATAGCTGAGTTGGTAGAGCATTGCACAGGCAGTGCACAAATCATGGGTTTGAATCCTGTTGAAACCGCCTGAAAATTTCAGGTGTCTATAGGAGACAATTGCTTAAATTGTCCCAGATAAGTGAGAGGATCACTTGAATAATATTTTTCGTTTTTTCAACTCGTGACACCTAGCAACTAGCTCATCATGAGTAATTTTTTTGCTCCTTTCCCTAGCTGGAACCTTGAATTTTGTTTACAACGTAGTTGTAGGGTATATGGCAGTTATAGTTGAACACAATATTTTATGGTAATAGTTACAGGGTTACCTGCAGGTCTGTGACTAGGGCCTGTTGAGTGTTTTTTAACTGACGATACTCTCAAAACTTTTGTGACTTGTTGACAGAACATTTTTGCGTTTTTACCAGACTGGCAAATGGACTGCCTTAATCTGCCTGCTGTCAAGGAAAGAAAAAATTTAATTTACTCTCTACCCACAAGTGGAGGAAAGACATTGGTGGCAGAGATTCTTATCTTCAAGGAGTTGTTGTTACAAAGAAAGGATGTATTATTTATCCTTCCTTTTGTTTCTATTGTACAGGAAAAGGTATTAAAATTGACTGTCTCATAGTTTAAATCAAAAGTGTAGTTCATAGCATTTAAAATGGAGAACGTGACAGTAAGTGTTTTTTATCATGGCAACAAACAGGTTAAATCATTGAGCCAATTTGCCATTGAGCTTGGATTCTTAGTGGAAGAATATGCTGCCAGCCGTGGAAAGCTTCCTCCTCGCAAAAGACACAAAAAGAAATCTGTATATGTTGCAACAATAGAAAAGGTTAGATTTTTGGAGTACTTGCATCTTTAGTCAATTCCTTGTCAGAAACCGTGGATAGTGTCCAGTTAATAGGGTGTGAGTATCAAAGAGGTTATATTTAGCAAAGTAATTTTTCAATTTTTTACACTGACTGTAAGATCTACAGACTGACTTTTTACAGTGCGCTAGCATCAAACAGTTCTTAATGAAGCCTTATGCCAACTATACTTAAATAATAATTCTTTTTCCAGAAGTCTATTTTCTGAGTGATAAACCTAGAATAGACCTTCAAAGACATGTAGTTGAATTAGTTTTGGTATTAGCAAGGTTATCCTTGTCTTAAAATCTGTCACGTGGACTAGAAAAAGTGTCATTTGTCCATATAAACAGATGTCTGTATTATGCTGGTCTAATTTCATAATGTAAGATGCCCATAGCAAGAAGATGTCTGTAAATGTGGCTCCACTATAAGCTGTAAAATTCCAGTTTCAATTCACATAATCAAAGGTCCATTAGGCTTCCACTCACCATTTCCCCAATAAGCCTAACCCTGTAAAGCTATGTCTCAATTATTACAGGCAAATGCTCTGGTTAACAGTCTTATTGGAGAAGACAGATTGTCGACATTAGGTATTGCAGTAGTGGATGAGGTATGTGAGAGGCAATTATGAGTTCAGAAGAACATTGAGAGTTAGTTCTACTGTAAATTTAGAGGTAAACTTATGTATAGTTTTGAAATTAAACTAATTTTTGTAAGTGTATTTTCTGCCCCTATGTTTGATTTATGGAGTGGATATTGCTTGCACACCACATCCCAGGACTCCTGTTTCAAATCTCAGCATGCACACCCCAAAATTCTCTCAGCTTTGACTATCCACTTGAGGGTGTTAAAATGAGTATCAGGTTTTCTGCAACAGCATGAGACAGTCTTTGAGTAACCTCCCTGACCATACAAAGAAAAAAAGTTGATGGAAGCTAGAGAAAAAAAAGGTTGCCTTCGACTTTGGTTGGCTTCTTGTCTTGATTTTTTGCCATGATCACAACACAACAAGTGAGATTTTTATTTTCTGTATATCTATTTAGCTGCACATGTTAGGAGAGGTTGGAAGAGGAGCAACTTTAGAGATGTGTTTATCCAAGCTCATGTTTGCATCACGTAAGTACTGTGTATATTCTACATTTGAACGGTGATTTATTTCTCAGATGATTTGTTGTAAACATTTTTTTTTCATTTTTTGTTTCAGCTCTTACCCAAATAATTGGCATGAGTGCAACACTGAGTAATGTTGGAGATCTGAAGCAGTTTTTGAAAGCTGATATTTATTCAAATGATTTTAGACCTGTAAGATTTGATAGTTGTAATAATTCCAAACTGTGTTTTGTTGTTTTAATATTATTGTTCCTCAAATTCTGAACAGTTTTGAGCATTGAACATCCTTTAACTTCTGGAAAGAGTTTTCACTAGTGTTGTACAAAACAATAAGTGCAATACCCAAAAAGGGGTTAACCTTTATTTCTTCATACAACATGCAACAGTTCTTTGCAGAAGTTATTCAGTTGATTGCGAGGAAGGTGATCTTGCAAAAAAAAGTTAGGGTGGCTCTTTGGCTTCTAAAGTAGCACCTGGGTGTTGTCGTGGTGGAAGGACTTGTTTAAATGCACACCCATAGTTAAATAGCATGTTCTACTTTGTTTTATTACCGGGGTATATCACTGGTTGCAGTCAAGGGCAAGAAGGGGCTTATCCATGGCTTCCCAAGCTAATCTTGTCCAACCAGAAGTACCTGCTTTGTCCTGTGGAGAGAAAATTCTATTCTCACACACTGGATGCCATTTGTCTGCCACACAAGAATGCAACAGCACTTTATTTGCAAGCTCAGCTGGCAAGAAAAACATAATCCATCATTGAAATAATAAATGGCTGTTGACTACATTCATTAAGGGTGGTACCTACTAGTTAAAGATATTTTTGCCCCGGTGTGTGATTATGCAGGATATGTAGATCTTAACAAGTGTTATTGAAATCCAAAAAGAAAATTGGGGGTAACGACGCATTTTTCAAGGATAATTCATGAATAATATTTGTAAAAAGCTGTAGAATACAAAGCAATGTATGGCGTTCTTTCTAAAATTGAAACCTAATTATCTCTCAAAAATGCATGGTTACCCCCAATTTTCTTTTTGAATACCAAGAGTACTTACTAAGATCTACTTTTTCCGGATAGTTTTAAACCGCGCAAAAATATCCCTGTATTAGTGAGCATCAGCAATAGGAAATCTGAGTATCTGGAGATGCGCAGAACGTATGCCCAATAGCAATAGTAGGCACCGTCCTTAAGGTTTTGTCTTTTGGTGGAAAAGATCTCATCTGTCTTTGTTGAAAAATTGCATGTGTCCATTTGGGGATGAAAACAAATTTTGTTTAAATCCAGCTTTGTTGACCTTTTGTGTTAATTTTCTAAAAAATATAAGCCATTTGTGGAACTCAGAAAACTCATCAAAGGGACTTTCATTATTACTTTGTTCTTGTTTAAATAAAAATGCCAGATTCCTGGATTACTAGTTATTTTTGTTGGGTATTACTTGATATGCTTAATTTGTTCAGGTGGAATTGAAGGAGTTCTATAAACTTGGCTGTGATATTTATGAAGTCCCAAAAGCATCAGATCCTTTGGATAAAATTTACAAACCTGTGAGAACAGTAAAAAATAAACAGGTAATGCTGATTCACTCAAATGGCAATGATAATGATATTTACAAAAAAGATTTCCAATGATTTGACTGAAATTATCTGGATACTGTCAGACACTACATTGTTTCAAAATATATAGAAAATAGCCAGCTAGCTAGTTCCAGCTTTGTAGATGGCCCAGTACGTTGTGAATAATGTTGATGACTGTGAGGTAACAAACTTCAATTTAAAGCATTTCAAGTATTAAAAACATGAACTTTTGGCAACTCAGAAGTGCCCTTGTCAGACCACTGAAAGGAGATAAAATTTTATCATAGCAAAAATGTTTTTGTGTAGTTCAATACTTTAAATCTCAAATTTTTATGCTGTAGGATAAGATATCATGTTATTGTACTGTGTAGAGAGGTTCCAGCTTTTTTTTCTTTGTAGGGCCAAAACAAGGAATTGTTAACACAGGATCCAGACCAGTTATTGGCTCTTGTTTTGGAAGTTGTTCCAAAGCACTCATGCCTGATATTTTGTTCAACAAAAAAGAACTGTCAAAACCTAGCATTGTTGCTGGTAAAGTTTATGCCAAGGTAAATGAAATCCTAGATGTGTCACTTCACAAATACCCTCTTAGTAAAATTCTGAGGCATGAAAGCATTAGGGTTTGCCATGTCACAAATGAAAGTCTATCTTAACGTAGCATGTGCATACACTTGTTGTTAAGAATGTCAAATGAGATACTCCCATGAACAAAAATCCTAGACTTTGCCTCACCTTTTTGTTTTTTGTGTTAGTGAAATGATGCAAGTCAAAGCCCAGGAGAGGCGTCAACTGATGAAAGCTTTATTCAATGAAGCAACTGCACTTTGTCCTGTTTTGAAAAAGACCATTCCATTTGGATTGGCTTACCACCACAGTGGGTTGACAATGGATGAACGCAAATTAATTGAAGATGGCTACAGTCAGGGTGTTCTTTGTCTTTTGACTTGTACCTCTACACTGGCAGCTGGAGTTAATTTACCTGCTAAGAGGTATGACCAAATTGCATTTATTGAATAGTTAAGGGAAGAGATACTTTCCTGATTATGCAAATAATACTATTATGAAATGATTTTTTTCTTTGTAACTGTCTGTTAATAGTTACCCTTCCTGTTATCTGCAGGGTCATTGTTCGTGCTCCTTATGTTGGAAGTGCGTTATTGAGTCAGAGCCAATATAAACAGATGGTTGGCAGAGCTGGACGAGCTGGTATTGACACATCAGGAGAGAGTATTCTTATTGTCAAAGAAGCTGAAAAACCAAAGGTAATACAAACAAACCATCCACAAAAACATTGCTTCATCCTACATCCATATCCAATATCCCCTCAATAAATGACATCATTTTCTTATATTTTTCTGTTATTGGTGTTAATTATCAGACCTGCCAGTGCTCAAAATTGGTGGTTGTCCCAGCGTCTGAGACGACCAGAAAGTTTACAGGGTGACTAGTTTTTGGTAAAATAAAAAGCCTGGTTGCCTGAGGAAAAAACAATGGACAATCCAGAAGAATAGAAAATGAATTTATCATTAGCAACACTTGACTTTCTAGTCAGTTTTCTAATGTCAATGTCAAATAGTACTGTGAAGTTTAAATAATAGCAATAATAATAATTAATTTGCCATAGCTAAGAATTTTTCTGTGTTTTCATTACCTGTAGCTTTTACAAAACATTGTCAGATAGGAAAATGCGAGAGACGATATCACAAACATGTAGGTCGAAGAGTGCCATTTTGAATATGTCAAAACCTAAACCCAGACTTCCTCAAAAAACCACAGGTGTACACTAAGAGCTATGGGATATTCAAGCTTGACTGCCATGTGATTGCATCTCAAACATGGCATGTATTTAATCATAGGAGTTTTCCTAAAGGGCAACCAAGGATTTATTAGAGCAGCAAAATTCACAGGTTTGGTTGCCTTGGCTTTTGAAACAGGAATACCTGGATTTTTTTTTTAATTTCAAGCACTGCCTGCTGCCCTCATTTTTGAATACATATTTATTTACATTTTGCATATTGTAGCAGGGATAGAAAGGATTATTCACACTAAAAGAAAATAAATATAATTTCATTTGGCCACCATCATGAAAGGGGTACATTATGACAATCATTGCTTGGGTCTCTCTGCCTGCAGGCATTGCACTTGCATGTGTAACACTTAATCTTGTGGGCTTCACATTTTCACATAAAATTGATTGTGGGTGTCAGTTTGCAACAGTCTGCAGCTGTGATAGTTTCTGTCATTCTTTCATAATGACATAATTTCCCACCACCTCACTTACACAGGCATTGCAAAAACTAGTGCATGTCACTTGCCTTTGGGGTAGTTTCCTCTGTTCCAAACCCTGTACCTAACTTCCCCTGTTTTGTGTTTTTGAGAACAGGCAGTATGCTTCACAGCCATTAAAAGATTTTCCTTATCTCAAATTTAGACTTTCTTGCACTCTTCTGAAGAAGACCTTGTTGTCTACTGTATACTGTAACTTGTTGTTAATGGTTTCCTTTTCTTTATGTTTCAGATTGGTCACTTATTTTCAGGCCCCATGGAGAGCTGTCTGAGCAGGCTATTGGTTGAGAATGGAAAGGGATTATGCACTTTGGTCCTCACCCTCATTGGACTCAAGGTAGCCTTAATTTCCAGAAGTATAGTTGCTCTGTCAAGCACAAATTGTGTGACATCTACGTTATGAGTACAACTAAGTCCAGCTGTGATGGTGCTGGAATTTTCTTTGCTGCCTTTTAATTCAACTGCTTTAGGTTGGTGAAAATGGCCAGTTGATTGGGGTATTAAGCGTGCTACATTTTACTTGAATTTTTGGTCTCCCTGCACATTGTTTTTAAGGGCATTTGAGAGTATCACTGATTTAGTATCACTGATATGGTCACCATTGCCCTGAAACTTTTGTTCAAGATTTCTTATGGAATTCTCTTCCTTTGACGAATAAATGGTCATCTTGACTGTAATGGCATTCATTTTACCGTCACTTTCCCTGTCGTTTTCAGATTTGCAAGACAGTTGAAGAAGTAAAAGAGTTTATGCATCAAAGCACATTGTTGTTTGTTCAGTCAGATTACCAGGCAATGAATCTTGATGAGGAGGTGGAAACATGTCTACACTCCTTGCAACAGCTTGGTCATGTTAAGGTATCCAATAGGAGTAAGGCAGAGGTCACTCGACTGGGACAAGCAACTTTTAAAGGTCAGTTGTAAAATCAAGGCCTTGACATATAAGTGGCTTGCTAGAATGAATGGTTGTTGTCTTGGATATTTAGTTGCTTTCTTAGTTAAGACTTGCAACAATCACTTGAGACTGAGATGAAGCCACAAGGATCCAAATGAGCCTGCAAGCCAATGCTTGATTTTATTATGGTAAATCCAGAACTTTTTATGCGTTTCAACCGAAAAAAAACAAGGTAGCAACTTTAATTGCACAATAACAGAAGGAAAGGAAAATAGAGTGCCAACAGAGAGAAGGTTGTAGAATGTGTTCCAAAGAGCTTACACCCACTAAAGCAAACGTTTTTCTTGTGAAACAAGGAAAGTACTCGACTACCAACGGTAAAACCATTTTTATGTCTTCAAAGAATTTTTTGAATATTTCTTCCCGTTGTAGGTTGCGTTGATTTGGAAAGCAGTCCTGTAATCTATCAAGAGCTTGAGCGAGCGCATAAAAGCTTGGTGTTGGACAATGAACTACACCTGCTGTATCTAGTGACACCAATGGACATGAGGGATTCAATTGAGCCAGAATGGATGACTTATTTTAAACAGGTGTTAAATACGTCACGGCTGTCATGCCCCTTTTTACCCTCAATAGTGGAGTTCAAGACTGTTTGGATTCCGTTTTTTTTTCCATTGTAAAAATTGTGCAACTGTTTTGTGGTCGTTTGGGGGGGACTCAAAAGTGGTCATTAGATCACATGCACAGAACGCATTTGCTTGCTTACAAGCGAGGCTAAGTTTTGCCGGCGGTCTAAAGAACAGAGTACTTGTCTCGAGAATTGTCCAAAAAAAAAACACTCTGGCAGAAGCGACAGATTATTCTAACACGAGACGGTTAGCATTTGGCTTATTTTTTTTAGGGGAAAATAGTGATCTTAAGGTCTTGGACGTCACCTCACTCAAAACTTCATTGAAGATTGCAAGTTTTTCAACTTTTCTGTATCGGTTTAGGGTTAGGTCCCCAGGAGGTGTCATAGCTCAATGAACACGACCTCCGACTGGTGGTTACGGAGGTAGTTCGAATCCTTATTTCACCCGTCACCAAGCAACTAGTTTTCATCCTTTCCTCGGGCGCGTTACGCCTTAAACATCTATAATTGCATTTGAAAATTTGCTATTATTAGTAAAATTCAACTAGTGGTCTATTATTAATGCTGCATTCTGATTGGTTGAGCTACTAGTAAGCTATTTGTTATAGCCCACTAGTAGCGAAAAGCGCCGGCTTTGAAAACCAGAACAACAATTAAAGTCTAGCTTTAACTAGCGAAAGATGTTTTGTCTTGATATTTTTTTGACCAACTAGTTGGATTTTACTAAAACAATTATTCCTTTCGCCCTCATGGCCTCTGAGTCAATAGCCCATTCGGCCTTCCGCCTCATGTTCTATTGACTCAGAGCCCATTCGGGCTCGAGGAATAATTGTCAATTATTCCGTTTGAAAGAAAGGTATATTTGAAGTGCGAGTTATTGACGAAAGATAGAAATGATCCTCGCATTTATCTGGAGAATTAAAGCAATTGTCTTTTATTGACACCTGAAAATGTTTTCAATTTCAAGTGTCAATAAGAGGCAATTGCTTAAATAATTGCGAGGGTCACCTCTATCTTCCTTCTGTCATTGTTCCGTTTATCCAACCTCTACAAACTGGCTCCGCTATCTACTAACTGAATTGTGAGAATTTGAGAGAGAAAATCAACACTTGCTGTAATGAACCTACTTCTTCCGTAGAGTGACATATTTTGGTCATTCCACGTTGCAGATTTGTAGAGAACTGGAAAGAAATGAAGCTAACTTCTAAACCTACCAGCACAGCCATTGTTCAATGGCGTTTAAGGCCGTTGCCGGAGATAGTAGGGTCCCTTTTACTGAACACACGTGCGTGTCTTCAATACAAGGGGTGCTTTCTGGTATGGTTATGAAACAGAAAATACCTGGTGTACTTGGAACGAAATTTGGACCATTTAATGTAGTAAACCCAAGAGAACTTGTATTTGCATGTCATCTCCGGCAGGTAATATCGTTGAATGACTCAGAACAAGAGGTCGCTCGTTTGGTGGGTGCCACGGAAAGCATTTTATCAAGAAGAGCCTCTGGTCTGAGAGCAAAAAAGGTATTTGAAGGTCAGGTGTTTGCCATATAGCAAACGCAGTGGATTTTTTCGCGACACTTTTTACCAAATCTATACCCAATTGCGAACGAACTCACTTTCCATATGCGTTACAAAGAATTTTTCTCATTTTCTTATTCTTTTCTTGCATTCTTTGTCCTTTGTGAGATTTACCTCGTTTCTTTTTGCATGAAATGAATTTAAATAGCTAATGAATTTTTGGACATGCCGGTCCTCGCAGTTGATCCGATTTGAGATATATTTTTTGACAGGCAATGTTCCCTCATTGTTGAGCAGTATTGATTAAGCTCGATTATCTTCCACACATTTCAGTTTAAGCCATCCAAATGGCTTTTTGGGGTCGAAAATATTAATGGCTCAATGATGGAATTATTATCATTATTTTTAATTTCCTTTGCATCTTTTTCAGAACGATAACGACAGCGAAAGGCCTTTGAAGCGTTTCTACTTGACCCTTATTCTTCACAAACTGATGAAAGAGCACACAATCTGGGAAACAGCTGCTTTGTTTAATGTGACGCGCGGATTTGTGCAGAATCTTTTGACTTCAACTTCATCTTTTGCCTCATGTATGGTGCACTTCACACGCGTAAGTTAAGAAAACCATTGTTCACTTAATGGGAAATTTTCCCGCCCTCAGCCTGATAAAATGTCAGGGAGAGCTAGACGGCTGTTGTCATTGTCCTTCTGTCATTTTGTACTTTGAAGATTCACCAGTGTAAGTCTTTTTCTTAAGGCCTGGCCTTGATGTTGCGACATGTGTTGCGCCGTGTTGAAGTGGCTGGACAAACACACGCAACATTTTCAATGTTTTGTGCCCCAGGCCCTGTCGCGCAACAAGTGGACCTATCGCGCATGCCCTAGTGCAACAATGTTGCCTGCACGTGACCAAACAAATGCAACATCATGCAACATCCAAAATCAAGTGAAGCTATGATCCTCGCAGTTATGTACGCAATTTTTACAATTGCGTAGGACTTCAACGGGGTTTGAACCCGTGACTTCGCGATACCGGTGCGACGCTCTAACATCCAAAATGCGGCACGAAAATTTTGACTGTTTTCAAATTCGATCCAACATCATCCAACCTGTTGCAACATATCGCAACTGGGTGGCCAAACGTATGCTATATGTTGTGCCCAACAATGTTGCGAGATGTTGCGTTGAAATGCTGCGAGCGTTTGGCCAGGCCTTTAGGGTTTGCTACAGCAGTTTTCAAATGACTGTCAAAAGTAATTACGCGATTTCAATTGCTACGCTTAGTGATTGGTTTAAAAGTCTCGCGTGAATTAATCAACCAATGAGAAGGAAATTCAAAGCCAATCGCGACTTGCACGCGCGACTTTCCCCGCGCTTTGAGCAAGTTGCATGGAATTGTTACGAATTTGGATTTCTTCATTGCGCTGTTTGCACCTGCTGTGATTGGTCGAAGTAATTACGTTGGTATCTGTTTTACGACATTCAACTGAAAATCGCTCTCTTGAAAGCAAATCTTTGTCAACTTTTTTTTTAAAGTGCCTTTTTGACCAAAAAATCATTTCCTATTTTTCTTTGGATTTCAAAACTATATTAAATTAACACTAAGCGACCAAAGTTTTAAGACACCTGTTTATTTTAACTGGAATTTTCCTATTTAATTGTCTGTCTAACTTCTAGATCTCGAGAGAGCTGGATCGAGGAGAAAATGAAGTCAAAGGCTCACTTGTTTGAGAACGCAATTCGTGGGTACGCCGCTGAATTAATATGCAACACGAGTGTTTTGCATATATAATAAGATGCATTCACACGCTGAAATTTTAAGCTAGTGAGCCTTGGACGTCACTTTTCAAAATCAGTCAGTTTTGAACGTGAGTAATGGCGGACCGTGAAATCCAATACCTACACTCAAAGTAGACGGCCTGTGGATAAAAATCAAAGCTCACGATTTTGCCAGTCAGGTGTTAAGCAAATGTATATACTTTCAAAATCTGCAGGAAAAAAGGAAGTGATTTTTTTTTATCACTGGGGTACTTTAAGTGATTCAATCAGTATTACCTTTTTAGTTAAAGGCCCCAACGCACAACTCTGTTCGTAAAATTCTGTTCACAAACTATTCGCAAATCATTAGACGGTCGAGGAGTTCCTGGCGTGATGGTCTGTGGTCTGGTCTATTCTTTCCAGAAAAAGTGGCCAGTTGGCGACAGGAAGGTGTTGTAACCTTATTGAATTGGCTTAAGGATGGTGCCTACTAACTCAAAGATATTTTTGCGTTGGTTTATGATTATGCAGGAAATGTATATCTGAACAAGTGTTGTTGAAATCTACAATGAAAATTGGGGGTAACCACGCATTTTTCAAAGATAATTCATGAATAATATTTGTAAACAGCTTTAAAATACAAAGCAATGTATGGCGTTTTTTTCTCAAATTGAAGCTTAATTATCTCTCAAAAATGCATGGATACCCCCAATTTTCTTTTTGGATACCAATAATACTTACTAAGATCTACTTTCTCCTACTTTGTAAACCGCACGAAAATACCACTGTATCAGTGAGCATTGCTGATAGGAAACCCGAGTATCTCGAGATGCGCAGAACGTATGTGCAACAGCAATAGTAGGCACCGTCGATAAGGTGATTCCCTAGTTTTTCATTGCGCAACCCTACTGCGCATAATTTCCTGCGTCATTTGCTCGCGCACGTTGATAAAATGGCAGATTTTCATTGATTCCAAGCTTAATCCGTCAAGGCATCGCTATGTTCGGTGACCCTATTTTTTATTTCATATTTCTGCTGAGAACGGTGTCTTCATGGAGAAGAAAGAAAATCAGCAAAAATCTATGGCCAGTTTTTTGGCAATTTCATAAAATTTTATAGAAGGAGTTATTACGAGTCGAACAGTACACACTCGAGTTAAACTAATTTTAGGGTGTTATGTACTCACAAAGGCATTCAAACACATTTTTCAGGTACGAACGCGAATTAATCACAGAATGACACCAGGCTCTGCGTTATAACGGTGATTACATTTAAAAAATCGAGCTAAATTTGTCCAACATTGGGGATGTGCGGCAAATTATCAAAGTGACTTAAATAGCCGTATTCGTCAGCGTCGTAACATAGAAACAAGGTCGGTGACCCCCTCTTTTATCACATTTTTATCATCTCCTTGACATGGTACAACGGTGTGCGAAGTTTTATCGGAAATATATGACAAGTTCTCTTTCTAGGGAATCACCTTAATTCAACTTAGAACTAAACTGCATTACAACAAAATGGCTGCCACGCATGAACTACTGACCAACATATGCGCGGGCTCAAATGCCACAGGTCTCAAACAATGTACGGCAAAGTTCATGTCAGGGTTTATGATTCTTGAGGCCCTCAGTGTAAGAAAGAGCAGTCGCCAGTAAAGAAAAGTTCGCCGTGTAGTGGAAATACAGATACTTAATGCAAATTTAGCAAAGACGTATAGGATACCTGTTACTTGCACTTAAAGCCGATGACACACGGTTCAACATCTTGCAACATTTGTTGAGAATAATGTTGCACAGACGTGTTGAACGGAATAGAGCTGGTGTCTATTCTCGTTCAACAATTTTCAACGTGTTGAATGGCATAAATCAATGACACACTGTACAACATTTGGTGAACAACAGCTGCAGCATTTTTTGATCAACAAATGTTGAACCGTGTATCACCGGCTTAATAATCATGTAAATTGTATTATGATTCAATACCACAGGAATTGAATGAATTTTGGGGGTTGAATCTGTTGTTGGAAGCAATGGTAAAGAAACTATCCTACACGGCAAGTCTGGAACTTATTCCTCTTATGGAAGTCCCTGGTGTGAAGCAGGTGGGTGGAAATGTGTCTTTACTCTCGACCATTAACGGTGTAGCGTAAAGGTTCGGTTTTTTTTTTTTGTTCACATGACAGGTTCGTTTTTTTTTTTGTTCACATGACTTTTGTTGAGTGTCTTGTCAGGCTGATTACGATACTTTGTTGTTCTATCACGAACAAGTCCCATACCCACCTGTTGAATCTTCACAGCTGTCATGGCATAAAGATCATGCGTAAAGGAAATTGTGTGCGCTTAGAAACTCAAGATCTGCAATTGGGAATGCGTTGGTCATCCCCTGCTCTTTTCTCTCCATATTTTTAGATAGTTACCAGACATCACAAAACTAAGGCTCTGTGAATTTTATTTAAAATCTCTCTTTAGGCCCGTGCTCGTCAGCTATTTAAAGCAGGCTACAAAAGTCTTCGCAGCCTGGCCTGGGCTGATGTAAATGCGCTAGTGTCTGGAATTGAACACTTGTCGAGACGACAGGCCAATCAGATAGTGTCAGCGGCCAAGGTAACAAAAACACTTTGCAATTCGTGGTCATTTATCGTTTATCGGTATCATTTTCCGAACTCTTGTGGTCATTCTTTCATTGCTTCTTGTCATAGAGCGGTTTTCAAATGAGTGTCGAAAAACCAAAACCAAAGTAATTACTTTAACCAATCAAAAAGGACGGAGACAATCCAGTAAACCAATCAAAACTCAAAGTAATTACACGTCGCCGATACAAAGCGCGGGAAAATGTGCTCACGTGAGCAACGATTGGTTTTGGTTTCAATTCTGATTGGTTGAAAAAATGGCGCGAGAACTTTGAACCAATCACTGAGTGAAGTAATGCAAAACCAAAGTAATTCGCTAATTACTTTCGACACTCAATTGAAAACCGCTCTATCGCTTTTAGAGACCATTTGTTTTCGAGTACGAGTTTCCGTTCTGAGCAAGCGCACTTGGTCAAAAGGCCAGAACGTTCTTGTGTTCTCGTTTCGTTCCCAAAAGCCCCCATTGTGTCGGTAGGCACTGCGAATAACGACCTCTGGCTTGTTCCGAAAGAGGCGGAGTTACAGGGTGTCGGCGAGCACTAAATGTCTCCAAATTTTGGCACTGCGCAGAAGAGCCACAAGACAACTCCATGATGCGTAGACTTCGGGTTTGGAACCAAACTGACGTCGTTATTCTTGGTCGCCTGCTTGTTCGTTTTCATTGGTATATTTCTTTGCCTTTCGCATCCTAACAAAGACGTGAAATGACCAAATTTTTGAGGTTATGTGGACGAACTTTTTCAATTTTCTTGCCAAACCTCCACGGCGTTCAGACCAGTTTAATTCCGGGGTTTTTGCTACAACATTGGTATGAACGTAAAATGGCGACCTTCAGATTGGACTACGGCGACGACTGCTAGTGCGAGTTCGCAGTTGTGAGCACGCGCATTTCGAGAAATTTCGTTCTTTAAAACAGACAACTCGCACTCGTATTTGTTCTCGTACTCCAATATGAAGGCTACAATGCAACTATTCGTTTTTAAAGGTGAAATTAGCCTGTGAGAAGGATGATATATACCAGTTTTTTCATTTGCAACGGGTGAAGGGACAACTGAAACATCAGAGATCTTTCGCAGGAAATTCCACCCTAAGTAAACGACCAGGGCACGGTTTTACGAAAGCCGATTAACTTAATCCAGGATTACTTTTGATGAAAGTTTCTCTTGCTCATTTTGTTTTTCAAGACTGACTTCCTGTATTGTATAGTTTTGCCGAATATCAGCGTTGAACAGCATTTGGGAGTACAGAAATAAACTCCTTGGTTAATTTTTAATCTGGGATTAGCGTTAATTTTGAACAACCGGGCCCAGGATTTCTCGTAGCTCAATCCGTACAGCATCTGACATGCGGTGTTGTTACGGAGGTTCGAATCCTTCCTAGGACTCTGAGTTTTCAGTTGTCCGTTGCCACCAAGCTCATTCTTGGTAAAGCTCTCTATTCACGGCCTCCAGTGTGAGAAGGAAAATGTGGTTGGGAATGTTTCATTTGCGCAACCCAGAAGTGAAAGCGATACTCAATTGCGAGTCCGGTTAGAAATAAACAGCCATTATAAACTGAGCAGATTGATTTGATTCACTACCAAATTTTCCCACTGATTTGAATGTCTTGGTAGTAGTGTAGACCAGTGACAGTCTTTCGTTTTCTTTAAGATGTTGTTACAAGAGAAAGCGGACGCGTTGAGAGAAGAGGCGGAAGAAATGACATGTTTACCGCAAGAATTAAACAGAGTGAATTCAGAATTAATGTCTGAAGATTAAATTATTTGCTTAATTTGGAGTCTGCCATGTCTCTCTGTAAATTTGTAATGAACATAATTATTTTAAGTCCAGAATGGAAATAGTGTTCACGATGTATTCGTTGAAACAAATGACTTAATTCTAAGTATGCTTTGGTTGAGTGTTCAGTTATACTTCGTGAGCGCGATCAATTTTAATTGGCAATTCGTTCGTTTACGAGGAATCATCGTTCCTTTTTGGAAGAACAGCTGTGCTTTTTTTTTTTGCGATAACGAAGAACAAAACTAAATCAAACAAACAAACAAAAAACGACTTTCAGACTTTCAGTGTGCATTCCACGATCTTTAAAATTTGATGGATGCATTAAATATTTGAGGAAGCCTAACAAAGAAATAAAAAGAAAGTAATGCCTTAATGAAACTCTTTCTGAAGGTTACTTGCGGTCAGTAGTAAGCGTGATATGAACGCACTACTCTGTGCAAAAATATATGATTTGAAATGCAGAAATCATTAGACGAATTCATAGTTATAGTTTAAGGGGAAGGTGATATCAAAGCCACGAGCAGATGAAAGTGTCGATTTTTTTGGGGGAAAATTTTTGTACACAGCAGCCTTTTTTGACGTATGGTAATGAAGTTATGCTAAATGTCACTTGCAAAGAAATGAAGAAAATAAACGTCAAATACGTTATCCACTTGACATTTTTGGCGTTTTGAACTTTAATAAAAGAAAGAACGTCCCATGTATGCTGAAACGAGGGTTATCGCGCGGTTTTGCTCATTTATTTTCGGCAGCGCCATTAAAGGCTTGCAATTAACTGAACAGTGCCAATTAGGTGAATTGCGCAATGAATTCCCAGTACCCTGTGATTGTTTAGTAACTTTAAACTATTCAAACAACTAATTAGCTTTAATTAAAAAAAGGACACGTCTATGAAAAAGCAATAAAACATCTGTCAATATACATTATCATTAGTGCTAATAATTTGTTTTCTAAGCTTGCGCAACTAATTAATGATTGCGGATCTCTAATACTGGGAATCTTTGGACAATTAATTCTGTCAGTACACTCCATTGTTCAAAAAATGTCGAGATATCCACAGCGACCGTTGGCGGAAAAACGGAAGAGGGTACAAATACAGAACTGTATAGAGGACAAGTTCCTAAGGCAGAAACTAGATTCTATTTCGCGAGAAAAGCTTCATATTGACAGAGAACTAAGACGTATTTCTTTAGCAAAGGAAAGCTTGCTAGAGAGTCTGGATCGCTTTAATTCGATACCTGCATCAACACATAAGCGTCTCAGTTTGCCTTGTTTGCTTGATGGTCGTAAAAAGGATTATGACACAGCGCCTGTTAACGATCGGAGACCGAGTATACCCTATCTGAAAACTGTGAATGCAACGCCAAAAGGAAGAGGACAAGTGAGGCAACAGAGTTGTGACGAATCAGCAGTGCAGAGCATTGAAGTGAAGTATGGCCCACAGAGACACTTACATCCTAATATAAATCGTCTTCAGCGATCACAGGTATTCAGTGAATTTCGAGTGGCGAGTCCTATCACAGCGTCGTTAATTTTGTCCGGGAAGGTTGACAAGGGCAAGGCTACAAATGAAAGAACAGCATTTTCGTGGCAAGCCAATATGGATAAAGAGAAGACTGGGCAATCGGTTCGTCTACCTGAGGAGAGCGATATCCCCACAAGACGCGAGTTGAACCCTCAGAGGAAAGCTGCCGCTGGTCAATACTATTCACGGGATAGTATGCTTGCAACAAACTTGAAAAGCAAGTTTCGTCAAATAGGTTCGATTGTTATGGCGACAGCTATTTTACGGAATGCAGATGAAAAGAAAAAATCGAAAAACACTTAATAGCTCAAAGACTGAAAATATCAGTGCGGCAAAGGCCGAAGGGTTGAGAGTAGCGGCATAAATAATAGGCGTAACTTATGATGCGGAATCAAAGAGTCGTGTTCAGTTCTATACAATGTTTATTGATAACATATTGCAACATTTACACGAGAAGTTTCCGCCTTTCCCAAGATGAGACGTGCCGTTGGGTCAAGATTTTTTCATATGCTCCGGATTGAGTTTGACAGCGAATGCATGAGCTCAGTTCATTTGACCCAAGTGGGAACGATAACTTTTTTCTCCATGTGGAAACGGGCGAAGTGTAGCTGGGGAGAGGGGGGCAAGGAGGGAACAGGCAAGTGAGAAAAGTCCGAACCATTCGCTTTCATTCATAATAGCTCTGAGAAGTGAGAATACAACGGTTCACACGATTCCCGCGTTATAAACTCTTTTATTTACACTGTACAACTGCAGTGTGTATTTACAGATGTGCAACTAAGTGCACACCCTCGTCATCGTTCAATGGATTCGTGCTTCCGTCACTGCAAAAGGGAGAAAAAAACAATAAAGGTCTTCTAAGTGAAGTACATTAACCTTTGTACAGACAATCATATGATTTCGTGTTCAATTCGGAAGAAATAAGTTCGAGCATAATTTTTTTCATGCAAAATCGAAAAAAATTGCATGAGTACATTCGGCACGTGCTATTTCGATTCTTTCAGAAAATTTCCAAGTGTTCATTTATTCCAAATTTATCGCGAAAAATCTTTTGATTACTTATTAATAATATACACGAAAAACTTATCGTTAATATGCAGAAGCAACGCAAGCGTATAACGAATCACGAACCCAAATCTTGCGCCATTCTGGGCTCACCTGTGAGTTGCTTTGATCATTGACCAACTAGAGGGTTTGGTTTGTCGCCTCTTTTTGCAAGAATGACATCTCTCAAGCCTCTTTTATGCACTGTTTTACCTGACAACTGTACTACTCTTAGCCAATCAAAATGGAGAAAAGGGGTTAGGGTTAAGGCCGCCGCACCCTGGCCGATTTTTTTGTCGTAGAACTGCAGATTTTTTAATGGCGTCAAATCGGGTTAAAATTTGTCGGGCCATCAGCTTGCCGCACACTAGCCG
>NC_090883.1:38645666-38655666 GCF_036669925.1 Montipora capricornis
ATGCAATATTCTCACCAGGCAGGATTACCTTTCTATGCGTATCTCCGTCACAGAGGGACGATACTATAAAGAGCATGTCACACTGCATCTCAATGTCAATGCTGTCATTTTCATCAGGACTTGTGCTGGCGTTGAGAAGTATTCCTGCAGCATGCAAAAAAACAAAACAAAATAATAAATGTACATCAACAATGATTGCCTCAAATACCTGCATTCATCAACAAAATTCCGATAGGCTGGTGATCAGTGGCAATGTCAAGCTTTAGTGGTTTTCTTGATTGTAAAGCAAAAGCTTGAGGTGCACTCACCAACAATCTGATTGATTGCTCCTTGGTCAACCAGATCCTGATTCAATGCATCATCACCCACAGACACCATACTTCGTAGAAGTCGTAGACAATACCGCATCTGGGAGCGTTTGTTACCACGGCCACCACTACCATGGAAACTGTTACCATGACCACCATAGTCAGCTAATTATAAGGTAGAAAACAACTCAATATGAAAAAGGGCATTTTCCACTTATCTACTTGCCAAGTTGTTATCGAACAGTTCGTTATCGGACATTTTGTTATTGGACAGTTCAATAAGCCAATCACATTTAAAGTTGTAGTTTAAATCAACCAATCACATTCAAGTTGTAGTTTAAATCAACCAATCGCAACCTTGGTTTCAATCACCATAGATACAGTATACAGACTCCTAAATTGGGGCTTTCTTTCTTCCTTTCTTTCTTTCAGAGTTACATTAAAGAATTTACCCCTTCTTTGTCAGTCTTTTAATGCAAGTTTCCCCTTTCTTTCATAACTTGGCTCTTCTTTTCTTATCAGAAATTGTAATTTTTATGATTAATTGGTAAGAGGACATTGTGTCATCCAGTTCGGTCTGTAATCACACTCACAATAAACAAATCATGATTACAGACCGAATTGGACTCCACTCAGTCCAAATCACATTACTACTACCACCACTGCTGCTGCTGCTGCTGCTGCTGCTGCTGCTGCTGCTGCTGCTGCTACTACTACTACTACTACTAATAATAATAATAATAATAATAATAATAACAGGAAGATAACAAATGAGTGGCATTATTACATCACATCAATTTACAAACTTGAGGTGGAGTGACAAGAAGTTTGTATGACTCATTAAACATGAATATCATGAGTTCCAGTTCACTGGAAACAAAAGGTTCTTCCCATTCTTCCCATGACTTTGGTGCAATAAAATCATGATTTATGTCTTCAGTTATTGTGTTCACTATACATGGTTTAGTGCTTGGAAAGTTTATCAGGGGCACCCAACGAGAATATAGTTCAAAACCACTTAAACATAGCATTGTTAAACGTATTTTAGTATTTAAATGGTAGATATAGGCATATTTTTATCTCTTAAGAAGTTTTCATCTGTTCGGATTTCATAGCTGAAAGTCTAGTGATCCGAAAACTGTAGGGATCAAAACTTACCTTTTCGAAAATTTCAGCCAGAAAAAAGGCTCCCGAAAATTTCTAGGTGGCCTTTTTAGGGTAAAAATCCGTTAAAAATGGGCAATTATACCATTTTTCAGATGTTCGAAAATCCTAGGAGAGGCAGGCAAGCAAGAAATTTTTCAACAAACGTTCCGAAAATTCTAGATCTCAAATCGTCTTCCGAGCAGATATTTTCCGAAAATTGACGTTGGGTGACCCTGCTTTATTGTGACTGCAACCATAGACTGATGATAACAATAAAGGGAACACTTAGGGGTAAAACCAGGCACAAGACGGACTGCCTCACCTTGTCCAACACACCACTCAAGTAGCATCAGTAATCTTGTGTTACTCTGACAGGTCATGTAGTCATCCAAGCAAAGAGGTGCAACAGTGCTTAGTGTGTCCAAGGCCTGGAGACACAAACGTTCCAAGTTAAACAACCTCACAAGGATGCACTACTCATGAAAGAACAGAAAACAAGCTTCTTCTCGGATTACCAGGAAGAGTGATCAATATACCTGTAACTGCAGCTCTTCAAACTGTGCAGGAGACCACTCAATAGCAGACATATTATCATTTGCTCGCACAAATGAAAATAGAGATAAAATGACCCGTCCTTCAGATAATATCTGTTGAAATTATAGCAGAGTCCAGTAAATATTCTAGTTTGGAATCACCCAGTTTCAAATTGTGTAAGAACATGAGAAGAGGGTCATGGTTCAGGCTAAGTTCACGGATAACTCCATACTAGCCTATTCGAACATCTTTTTGGGGACACAAAATTAGCGTAACGTTAAAGTGACAATATGGAATCATACCCGACAGCTGGCGGAATCGGCACTTATTAACACAAGGATATTCATCAGCAATTTCTTGAATTCAAAGTCTTCATGGTTCTGCAAAACAGTAACATTGTTTTTTAGTATAATCACATAAGTGATTATTGAAAATTCTCTGCACTGATTGGTTGCACTTGAGGTGATTATCACACGATAATCACCTACGAGGTTTTTTCAAAATGGCCGAAAGCTGTTTTGTTGAGGTGACAGACGAAGAAATTAATTGTTTTAGAGAAGATGCATATTTTTCGAATTATAATCACCTATGTAATAATAATTACTAAAACAATATTATTCACCACACCTTCGCAAAATAATTGTTAAATAATGGAAATGGTTTAAACCGGTGAGTTACAGTATATCAAAATTTGATGAACTAAGATCATCCAGGTAAGAGTATTTCTGAGAACGACCACTGTTCCTGAGCAGTGAGTGACATTTTGACAACGTGAGCAGAAGTCACTTGACTCTGACAATTACTTCCACTCAGGTTGTTGAAAGGTTAATCAATGTCACTGACAACAGTCCTTCTAAGGACTACTTTAACCTATGACAACCTTACTTCATCCTGTTTTGATTTTTTGTTTTAATTCAGAAGAATTCTTCTGAATGAGACAAGCCGTTAAATTTTGGTTTTCCAAAATACTCATTCAGAGTGGGAAGCAACCAACAGAAACTGTTAGGCAAGCTTATAGCTTATAATGTGGTTTAAGTCTGATGTAAGTAAATTACAGAAAATACTGGTAGATGCTGGCTTAATGAACGATAACATCAAACGTTGCACAAGGTTTAACTTTAGTGCAATAGATAGAATTTTGAGTTATTCTATGGCCAGTGTGCCAATTTGCAGGTAAAGTACAAATTAGAGTTCTGTAACTGCTAGCAACTTTTAAACTACACGTATACAAACCGAAAGTGTTGCGCTGAAGAAACTAAAAGAACGACAAGCAAAAAGTTAGAACAGATTTAATTTCTTTCTCTTTGATTATGTCAAGGCATTCTGTAGAGTTCCCGGCAGTCATTTTTCAAATCTTTGATAATTTCTAATTTGCGCATTGCCCCTTGTTAGGAGGGGAAGAAAGTAATCAAAAACAGAGGGTTTCCTGTTGTAGACTATTAACATGCTCACATTTGCCAATCAAAATCCAGCAATACATGAACCCGACTCTGAAGTACTTGATGTTTCAGGAACAGAATAATTTTCAGACCTCTTTTGGTTTACATATCTTGTTATATTAAATTCAAAACTCTTACCTGGTACAGTTTGAGATTTCGGACCAACTCGTGATGGCTTTTAACTGAAACAAACAAAAAAACAAATGTATTTCCTGAGAAGCATTACAAGGTCTGTAAGTATTTGAGGCAACACCTAGTTTTAGCTATTTTCTCTGCCATGTTTACCTCTAGGTTTAATACATTTGTCACCAAATTCAAAGAAGATATATATATGTAGTATTATGCATGTAAGGGAATTTGGCAACAACCCTTAATGTTACACCTGTATTTCACGTTTTGATTACTCAATAACTCTGAGCCTAACAAGATATGAAAGATAATACCTTCAGTAAATGTTGCCAGTACTGTAATCAGCTTGGTCAAACCAGTTTCCTGCAAGAGGTCAGAATAAAAGCATTTGAGTACTGGTTCTTGTGTGTGAGAGCATTTGTTGTGGTACTTTTCAGTCATTACAACATGACCATAAAGGAAAAGCTTAACAAATACAGAAGATGGAAATGAAAACAAATAACTTGCCATAAAAGGAGAAGTTGGACAAAGTGAAAGCACTAAGGATGCAATTACCAGTAGATCATTTCTGAAATATAACATTCACAAAGTCACATTTAAAAAGTAAGAAGTAGTACTTACAGTACTCATCACGTTTGTTGGAACACCCAACCCTGTCTTCCCCCTCCTTCAATATTGATTTCACAACTACTAGCAGTCCCCCAAACAATTCTTACACAACATTGAATTGGGACAAGGGAGAAACAGGATACATGTAAGCTGCAATCTTGTAACACAATAAATCTAGACCATTTGTTATTAAGAGTTCCAACTAAAGGTGTCCGGTGTTGTAGCTATAGCTGTGGAAATCAATAACATGAACCAATCCTAGAGCATGCACTGGGTCACAATTTTCTCATCTTTAGTTACATCAATGAGTCTCTGTGTAATTGCTCAATTATCGGTAATAATGGCTCCCTCACACTACCACCTCCCTAGTTATTTTAGGGAATCCCTACCCTTGTTTAAGGTGGCTTTAAAGCCAGTTTCAAAGCTTTCAAGTAACGTTCTTATTAGAAGGTTTGGCACTACAATGCAATTATTGCTGAACCAGATGCGGCCATAATTGTGACGTAATAGGTCACCGTGGCAATGGGAAAGCCCTGTAATTACACCCTTTATTTTGTCTTTAGTCACTTTCGTTGATACCCATTTTATATTTCTGTTAAGTGATCAGAAGGCTAAGAGGAAACTTTCGGCAAAGTTTAAAAAAACCCTGTACAGCAGATTCAGAGCCACTTTAATAAATCTGTGATTTTTTTAAGGTGATTCTGATTCTGCAGGACAGATCTTTTTAAAAGTTTGCAGAAAGTTTCATCTTGGCCTTCTGATCACTTTCCAGCAATAAAAAATTGGGGTCAATGAGTTTGTTTTTGAGATATATGAGCAACTAAAGCCAAAATATACCGGTAGGGTGTTTTTGCCAGGCTTTCCCATTGCCAAGGTAACTACAACACAATTAGTGCTGAACGAGATGCAAACCCATCTTGCTCAGCAATAATCTGTGTTACCATAACAATGCTGTTACATGATACAGTGTGTTGACTGCCAATTTTTCTAAAGAGAGTGTCTCTTCATTGAAGTGTTGAAACTCAAAGTTCCCTTAAATGACTGTTAATGAATTCTATATATAAACGTTACGTTTTTTATTTTTATTTTTGCTGCCATTTTATGTTTATTTTGGGATCATCCAGTCTGCTCTGCAGTCAACACCTTGCAGCCAATGGGATGTAACATCAAATCTGATAATATAATAATATTATCATTATCAACTTGAAGACAGGTACATAAATTACCAGGTAGTTACCGTAACTGCCTATCAGCATGACTGTAGCCCTCTTTGACCTTCTTGACAAAAGCATCCCTCAAGGCACTGCAAAAACATTGTTTTATCAACAAACAATAAAAAGAAGCAACATTTTAAAACATTTAGCTATAAAAAATATTGCAAAAAAACTTTCCTTAAAAACATTCAAGAAACTTTGTAAAAGCGATTCAAAAAATACACAACATTTCGACATTCTCAGACGTCATTATCAAGTGAAAAAAAGATAGTATGAATATTCTATAAATACAAAAAAACAATAGTTCATTAAGAAAAAAGGTATTTAACAAAAATGTGCTGCAAGCTAAACAAAGAGTTTAGCACTGATGGAGTCACTCTGAGTGTTAAGGCTAGGCCTCAGTTCTTAGGCAGTGAAATTTCCCATGGCACTTCTCAAGGACATGAAATTGGTCCTCATTAGGAAGATTTTTGTCACCATGCACTTCCACTACCCTTAGTTACAGTAAAAAATGAAGTAGTCCTCAGTTCTAACATAATTAAAGTACAAAACAGTAATTTAAAGAGACTTGCAAACCTTATGCATTCTTTACAGTTCAGTTGATTAGCAACCTAAGGTGGCAAAAATTAAGAGAAAATTCTCAAAAAAACACATCATCATAAACACACAAAGCTAAGCAGACAAATCCTGCAGGAGCAATTAAGATTGTTATAATCATTACCTCTTGTTTGGAGCCAAATTCCAGTAAATTCCAGAGAATTTCCACTGTTCTAAAAACAAGTCTATTTTTCAAAATGAAAGCAAATTTAGCATGAGCTATGATTATGATAACTTGCAGTTGCAAGAATAAGTTTTTAAAAATATTTACAATAACCAGAAACCACAGTATGTAAGGACATTAACTAGACAAAAAAGTTTCAAAGGAATCCTTAACTCCTTAATTCCCTCCTAAGAATGACATATAGGGACCGTTAACCCTTTCACCCTTGAACCGGCCTAAACCGGCCATACTTAGTATTTTACTTTAACGCCAGAGTATTTTACTTAACTTTGTCTAAAGCCAGACGATTTTACTCGTCAATGGGAAAGTCCCTTGGGAGTCAATGGGTTAAACAAGGCCAACAATGAGGGCTACGAGAACATCGTGTTATTTCCTGTTACTGAAATAATTTTGTGATTATTCCATGCATGGAGTAATCAGCATGGAAAGTATGACTCCACATTCGGTAATAATCGACATTGAAAGTACGAGTCCACATTCCAAGAATAAAATTGTTGAGAACGGTGTGGACATTCCAAGAGAAAATTGGAAATTCACTGTCATGTGCTCGCATGCTCCACATGACTTAAAATTTGATCATTTCACATCGTTGCCAAGACAAGAATGACAAAGAAATGTATCAAAATGCAAAACGCACGTGCTGAGCATGCAATGCTATTGTTTTTGCTAATTGACCCTATTTTTTGTGGCATTCTCGTAGCTGTCATCGTCATCCTTTCTTACGGTCTCTCTGCTTAACACCAGACACTTTTATTTGTCAATGGGGGCCAATTCGCGAGTGAATGCAGAGATAATCTGCCTTCATTTCACATAAATAAAAGCATGTTAACCACCATTTCATTTACCTGTCAGATGGGTCTGGGATATTGATCCCACTACATAACAACGAGGCTCCACTAACTGACAACATATCATCACAGTTTATTGCTGAAAGCACAAAAATAAAGAATTAATGTTGTTGAGTAGTTTGATGTCAATGGGCAAAAAAATGATGTGTATTCATTCCCAGCAGGCAAAGTTTTAATACAGTACCTGAGAATGAATAACATTGAAGAACTTTCATAATTTCCAATCTCACGCTCAGATCTTCCATGAATTCTAAACTCTAAAATCGCAAATTATAAAACAAGGTGAATATTTCACTTGGAAATTAATATCAACAGTTGATTTCCATTTTATTTTCCCTTCATCATGAGAACAAAATTAAGGCTTTTAAACAAAATAAGCTTTTATTGAAAAAGATGATTTAAATAATACGACAGTAGCTAACCTCGACAAGTGCGCGAGCAACCCCACTTTTTTCAACCAAACTTCTGTTGTAAGCAGTCATAGAGGCTTGAAAACCTAGAAATACATCATGGGCTGATTACAGACATGCATAGTAATATTATAATTTACTAATTCAGATTGATCTGAAATTTTTCAGCAATTAGCCACAAAATTAATATAATTTAATACCGGTTATAGCTTTTAGCATAATTACATAGGTGATTATAATTTGAAAATTCTCTGCACTAATTGGCTGTCGTTGAGGTGATTATTACACAATACTCAGCTAATACCGTCAATTACGAAGCCTAAAAAAATGCTCAATTTAACGTTCATTTAATAAAATGAATAAAACTGACTCACTTCTTGTGCATTTTGGTGCTTATTTTACCGTTTCAGGCATTCCATGAAATCACTGTCACATGACAGTGATTTTACAGAATGCCCGAAACACACAAGAATACACCAGAGGTGAGTTAGTTTTATTCATTTTATTGAATGAACATTAAATTGAGTGTTTTTTTAGGCTTCATAATTGACGGTATTTTATTTCCCATACAAAGTCTTATAACGCGTTAATAAATTCTCAACAGCTGCCTGTAACCCAATACCGCTTGCACTCAAAGGTCATCTTCCCACTAATAATTAATTATTACACGCTCTCTAGTGATGTGAACTTGGGCTGCCTATGTTCTCACACTGAAGTCCCACAACATCTTGCAATCCTAATTTTCAAGTACACTGTTAGGAACATAATCATACCACCTCTCATTTTGCTCAAACCCATATTTTCTCCAGCAGGTCCCAATGAATTGCCCTACCTATGTTGTCATGTCTCTTTTTGTATTATTTTTGCACCAATTTCAGGGACATGCTCACAATGTGGCTGATTGCCTTGTTGCTTTGTTTGCACTGTCATAATTTCTGCATTTGGGATCAGCCTGTGACCTGTCGATCATTGCTTTTTACATGGTTTGTTCTTATTGCTTGATCTTGTGCTGCAACAATATAAGAGACTCTGTTTTCTCTTTTAAAGTGCCCAGGATCGAGTGTTATCAAAAGATCGCTTCTTATTTATCTTTAGATTTAATTTAACTAAACACTAAGCCACCAAAGTTTCAAGCCTTGATTTGAAAAAGACACCATTATTTTCCCATTTGATGGTCTGCCATTACTGACTTTAAGTTCTTGAGAGAGCTGGATAGAGGAAAAAGTGACGTCAAAGGCTCTCTAGTTTAATTAAGAATGTAATGTGCATGTATGCCGCAGAAATAATATGCAGCACGGGAATTTTAGGCTTTCAGACTTTTAAACTCACGTTTTGCATAATTATAATTATAATAAGATGCATTCACATGCTAAAAATCAAAGCTCAAAACTTGGCCAGTCAGGTGTTAAGCAAACACACTTTCAAAATCTGAAGAAAAAAGGAAGTGATTTTTTTTATCACAGCGAGGGGTACTTTAAGCTTTCCTTCCTTCAACCAAGTCCATGTTTCATCGTTTCTTTGATTTTCGCTCTGTTTCGCGAATTGCCCATAAGATTATTATTATTATTATTATTATTATTATTATTATTATTATTATTATTATTATTATTATTATTATTATTATTATTATTATTATTATTATTATGTATACAGTGTACCTTCAAACAGTTGCCTTTCGATTGGTTGTTCAGTGTAGAATTTTATAAGTGACTCTCCCAACTGCAGCTGAACAGCAACATTCTGTACCTTCATGGTGAGACCTTGAAAAGGAAGGATTACTTGAAAATCAAGCAAGAGGAATGTTGGAGAAAGAAAACTGTACTCTCAAGCAAAAATAAACGAGCTCATGAAATTAATTGGAAATTACTGTATCCGAGTGATTGAGTGAGTGCCATTGGACTGCTTCCTTATAATACGTCCTCTTCCTCCTACTGTATATGACATGACTATGTCATCCATCAGCTAAAAAATATGCACTGCATCTAGTGTGATTCGTTCTGTTGAGTTTTGTTGGAGACCATCACATACCGTAATTTGTGGTCTGAGATCATTTCAAAATTATCTCATTTCTGATTGATTTATGAGCAACCTAAAATACAATTTTTAAGAAAGCAAGCCCCAAAGCTGACCTTTTAGAGACCTTTTTCACAATGAGCTATATTTTTATTTACATTTATGGTAACATTTTATCAAATTAAAGAAACCAATTAGCAATGCTTACCAAATTCAGTCAGAAGATTTATGATTGAAGAAGCGTAAGTGGATTCATCTGATGTTCTTTCTTTCAAAAATGGATGCCTGAAAAATTGAAGACTTTCAATATCGTTGGTTCAAATGGCATTTAAGGATTTTTACACAAAAGTGTGATTAAGAAAACATGCTTTCTTATTAAAAAACAGAAATTGTTTTAGCTACAGTTTATATTTGATGCATTAAATGGAGTTTTGTTCATGATCTTGTCAGTGGCTTGCACCTAGGAGTGCCACTCTGAGCTATGTCAATGGTGTTTGATTGTCCAGTTGAGTGTCAATTAAACTCTATCAAGGAGTTTTAATTTGTTTATCTTTAGATTTTTCACAGAT
>NC_090883.1:38663166-38683166 GCF_036669925.1 Montipora capricornis
TTTCTGTCGTAAATCCACTCCTGGCGCACGCGTAATTGTCACAAAAATGGCGGCCGAAGAGATACAAACACGTTTCTGTTCGCCACAGAAAAACCTGAAGAACCGTGGAATAAGTTGGCCCGACGAGGGCCAAAAAATCAACTATTAAAAACCATGTCTTTTTCTGTCTTTTTTCTTCTGAGTTTTTCCAGGAGATCTCGATAACTTTCGTCCCTGAATAGACCGGCTATTAACGTTTTTAACTCCAACTTCACTTCAACTTTAGTTTTATTAAAAACAGATCTCATAGTAGATTGGCCCGCAAAATAGCAATTGCTAATTCGTTTGATGTAAGGCATATTTTACGCTTAAACTGTGATGCAAAATGATTGCTTGTTTTCTATGCGCCATTTTCCGGGTAAAAAACAGACGGAAATTAGGGGTGCCAATTAAGAACTGGAACCGTGCCCAGCAAGAGAAAAATCTTTTAGTTTGTGGTCGTTTTTTTAATGGCTGGTGCCGCGCCGAAATGGTTTGGGCAAGGTGCCAAAACTGTGCCGTGCCGTGCCGATGTTTTGGCGCGTGTAAATGGGGTTTGAGTCTTGGAAGGTTCCCCTTTGATGCCGTAACTTGTATTGTGTTCACTGCAGTTGGTTCAGCACTTCATCGTATTTATCCGAAAGAAATAGATCCTTCCACGGTTTTTGGCGCCTTCTTGGTTGGTGGGCAAACACCGCTAGATTTACAGTTAATGTATTAATTTTGATTTTGGCCGACTTTGAACCGATGTAACGCCGCTAAAGAGACGGATTTCCACTGGGATAGTGTCTTTTAAAAGACATTTATACTGAGATTGTTTTCATGAAATATAAAAAACAGATTCAGGCTACAACGACCATAAAACGAATTTTTAAGATTCCATACAAAGCCTTCTAAAATCATCACGGCAAATTGCCGCGAAATTAGAAGTAGAATGAGAAGACTTACTATTCGAATTTACGGACGTCATACCTTCCTTAATGGCCTTATTTTCTGTTGAATGAATGATATCTGGCAATAAAACTATTTAAAGCAATGGCAAAAGTTGGAAATCTGTCTCTTTTTAGCGGCGCTACAGCGGTTCAAAGTCTACCAAAGTCCCATACATTTACTGTAAATTTAGCAGTGTTTGCCCCCCATCCAAGATGGCGGTCAAAAAGCGTGGAAGGGTCTATTTAACTGAACTCTTGAGCTCCTCAAAGTTCGGGAATAATTTTTCTAACTTTGCATTAATTGGTGCTAATTCCCCCTTTAAAATATCCCTAAACTCTTCAATTTTAGCCATATCTAAACAACGGCGTTTATGGCACAGAGCGCGTGCAATATGCTAATTCTCATGGCAAAGTATTGAAAAGAAATTTGCTTATGGTTAGGGCGAGGATTGCTTCCGAGTTGAACTGAGGAACCGAATTGGCTGTAACTATAGTTTCCTGTTCGTGGAACTACCTTACCTACCGATTCAGACCTTTTGAAACAAGAGGTACCTGGTTGCTAAATTGTTGAACGAAAGATTCAAAACCTCATCCGCGGGCCATTACTGAGTAATTGTCTAAAGAGAAGGGATAGTTCAGTAGTTGACGTGTCTCCGGATCGAGAGTAGAAGATAATTACATTTTTTTAGTCATTATTTGTCTGGTAAACTTGAGGACATTCGCCGTTATCGTCGTAGTCATCTACTTCATTCACATAGTCCGCTGGATCTTTTAACAAATTGCTGCAAGTATTTGTCTGTTTGGCTCGCTGTCTCTCCCTCTTCGTTTTCCGTTTGTTCCTTTCATTCAATCTCTGCGCTAGGTCACATCCGATGTAGGGATGATCACAGAGACTTTTTGTTTGTCTGGAAGTAGAGGATTACATGATTACGGCTTAAAGCAGTATGTATAGCCGCATAGAAAGAAGTTGAACTTATGTCTTTTACTGAAAGAATGATCAATTAAATCAATGTCAGGAAACTAAGCTTTTTGGTCAGTATTTCACCGCGTTTAGAGAGCCCGAGTCGTTTTACCTTTTTTCCTCTATTCCTATAGCATTCTCAGACTTCACGAGTGATCCTTGGGAGTTTCTATGGTCGTCTCTAGTATTCCCAGTTACAGCTGAGCCAAGGAACAGCAAGCACAAAAAAGCCCACAAGAGGATGCAGACGCGAATCAACTGATTAATAGTCGTCATGTCAGCTCAGACTGCGCTATGAAGGGAAGTTGAAGCAAAAGTAGTCTACTTAAGTCTCAAGTTCCTTATTTCTTGTTATTCCGAGTCAAAATTCTCATCTGCGCAACTCAGTTCACAACAGAAATCGTAATTTTAAATTGACTGTGTAAAAGAAAATTGCGATAATTTCATTTGTCAAACACTCCACGGTATTTTTTACCTTTAAATAAAAAAAGAGGAAAAGACAATCGAGGACACGCTAAACATTTCCCTGCTAGCAGAGATCTCTTTTCTTTTTGCTTTGTAGGGGAAAAGAGACCTTTGCCATGGGTCGAAACTCACTTTGATCCATTCTCGACCCCAGAGCTCTTCTCTTTTGCGCATGACGGACAGCAAGCGAAGGCTCTGGGGTCGAGAATGACTTCGATCCAACTGCCGTTCACAACCTTCAAACCGCGCATGCCCCATGATATGTTTGCTGACTGTGACTTGAGCCTCCTGTGTCCCGCGCATTCCTTTACAGTAATTCCGCTGTTGTTAAGTGAGCACGACATGAAGTATCACGTGAGGATTCGGTTGCTAAGTAACCGCCGGGCATGCTCAACATAGTGAGTTTGACCCATGGCAGAGGTTTCTTTTCACGTGCTCATCTGCCCAGCGAACGCAAAAGAAAAGAAACCTCTGCTGGCAGGCAAGCTAAACATTCAATAATCAGAAAACTTAACAGTGTTTAGAGAAAGGTATATATATATATGCATGTCCACGGAACCATAAAGAAGACATAATACCGTAAAAAATAGGGCTGTTCTGACAATAAATAAGGCCCTAAGATGAGATGATGATTTTAAATGGGTAATGTATGGCGTAATGTGAGTATGTGCAGCCAGCTTGTTCACAGAAAAAAAAGCAAAATATGGCGACCTACATAGCAATGCTTGTAATAATATAATAACACTACATGTGAGGAACCGAAAGAGGCTCCTACTTACCGAAATACCGTTACGAAGTGCACACTTCTTTCTCTGATCGAAGAGAAAAACTGCGTTTGGGAGACCTTCTTTTCCGTTTCCTTGTAGCTTATTTATGCATCATGTCTTGCGTTTGTTTAATTATTGATATCAAAAGTCTGAGGTCAATCAACTACTTTTTTATAAGTGGGTTTGAAAAACCAACATAGTAATTAAAAAACAGATTTTCGGGTGATGTGGACAGCTGCATTCCCCCCCCCCGCCCCCCGCCCAATTTTTGCTTGCACATTTTATTCTTACGTAGAAATTGAACTCTCTTCGTATCAAAAAGTCTTTTTTTTTCGGCGAAAGAAATTGATACAGCTTTACGGCTTTAGCAATGTTTTTAATCGAAAGAGATGTTTGAATTTTCAAATAGACAAAGTGTGCTTGGTTATCAATTGAACAAGTTATCCTATTTCGTTGCTTGGCCTATTATATCTAGTATAATTGTCAAAGTCCAACCAAGTACTTTATTTAGAGTATAGCCTCCCTATATAGCTCAATGGTAGATAATCGATAGAGCATCCGGCTGTCCCAGCAATCAGGAAGTCATCGGTTCGATCCCTGATAGCTAAAGCACTCGAGTTTTTCCCAGTTCCCCCGATTCATCATCGAACACAACATATTTCTCAACGATATTCAAGTGTATTCACAAAACACAGGTTAATCTTTGTCTTGAATTTCATACGGAAGGAGCTCAACAATCTTCACGTCTCTTCATGGCCTGTTATCTTTTTTTCTCTCATTTTCTCCTGGTTAATGATTTATTGCCCACATACCAAGAATCTTTTCAGCCTAAAACTCACTTCGATTTTGATGGGATCAGAGTGAAGGGATGGGGCTTCACAAAGAATCCGTTTTCAAAGGAATATCACTATACTGAATTTGTCTTCGACCCGAAGGCCGATACTGAGCAAATGACAATACGTAGTGAAGATTAAAGTCGCGTTGGACATCAAGAAGTGTTTTCATTCCTAATATGCATAAGCCCGTGAATTTCCAAAACTTTCAAGGTTTGTTAACTATTCAAAAGGCTCGCAGGCTCCGTCCGCTGTTATCTCATGCAGGTGGGTTTTCTTGGTTGGAGTCTGTGAGAGAGCTGGGTAAGAGTTCGCTGATTATCTATGACTAGGAAATTCCTATGGAGGAAAGACAAGAAGCAACGTTTAAAAAGGAGGTATGATCAAATTGCTTAAAAAGAGCACCGACGGAACAAGAATAAAACCTGACCCTTCGTAAAAACCTGGAAAGACGCTTTACCTGGACCTTACCCGGTTACAGTCCCTTCTCTGCCATTTTGGCCCAGTCGGCGGTTGCAAAAAAAATTAATATAGGTTTGAATTAGGGTTATAGGCCTCTAGGCCTCTTCGCCGGATATACAACTCATGTTATAACAACCCATGTTGGACTTAAATGGTAGGGTGGTCAATATCTGCAAAAAATAGATGACTGGGGATAAATCATGTGCTTACCTCACAAATATGGAAATTTCTTGAGCAGATTTTCCTGCAGCTGGGGAATCTGCAGCTGCTGAAATACGAGGTAACCATTTTTGGAATACAATATTTACATGTTCTGAACGATCGATACATCCATTCATGAATGATGCAAATATTTTAAGACAAGTTAAGAGACTTACGAAAGGGTTCACTTCGGTAATATTGAAGAAGTCTTATTGTAGCGGCAATCATCCTCTGCAAAACAAACACAAACGTTCATCCGGGGTTATAAAGCAACCATTTCTTTTTATAACCTCGGCTGCTCAGTTTTACCAAGCGAAGCTTAACCTCAGAGCTGTCCGTACATGATACCACTGTGGGGCCGGCTTTGTCTCTTGCCAAGTCCTTGAGTAAAACGCTCTCACTCAGTATATTACACACAATAGAAAGAACTTGAAAAAAAATGCAGGTTGAAATTTGGCCATGCAATTTAATTCAAATGAAAAGAACTTTACATGACTCACCATTTTTTCAAAATTAACTAAGTCGTCCAAGTAAGTGCTGTTTCCTTCATTTGTAAACGTCATGTCTGTAAAACACAAGATATTACTTTTAATGATGATTATTTACACAACAAAATGAGAGAAATCATAAACAATTGAACATAAGAAAGCTCTGAATCGTTTGGTTCTACTCCCGCCTTGAGTTCTGGAAGTACCAAAATAACAACCTCGTAGATCAAGATTTTCATACAATTACGTTTACAGTATCGATGTCGAGCCAATATTATTTGTGTTCTTCTAGTGAACTAGATCTGTCTGGGAACACAGATCTATTTCAAGTCAACTCGCTTATATGAAATTACCTTTTATCAATAGCGGCATAAATGGCAGAATAGGAGGTTTCACTTTTCCTACAACGCAAATTTAAAGCAATACAACATCACTTTAAAATCAAGATTTAAACTAATTGATGTGGCTGTGGACAAATGAGCCAGTTCGTGTTTTAAACTTGCTACCTGAAATGTTATCAGATTATTAAAAGGAACAACAAAACTTAAGTCTACAGAATGGAAAACTAACTGAAACTCAGCGACTGGAGACAAATTCAGAGCGCACTTAGTGAATGCACAGCTACCGCGAGTTTTCCTCAAACAGTCACAGCAATCTGGTGTTTTATTCACTGATCTCAGTTTAACCAGGTCATTTGATGTCTCATGTCAAACGTAATACCTGTATAATACCCATTTTACACTATTTTGCGTGTAAATTTACCATCCTTTTGAGATTTAAACTACACTTTAGAAGTTGATGTAATAATACACACAAAAAAACGGATTGCGGGGGTGGCAACAATTTTACACCATTTTTAAGTGTAGTCTTACACTTTTTAAATTTTTAGTTACCAGCGAATGAGACTGAGAATACTGTGCTTACCTAGTAACAGTCGGTAAACCCGATGGTTTCTGGAAGGCTCCTGAAAATTAACATGAACACATTTTTTTTCGCATTAAGTTACATTGATCATTCAAAAATTGAAATGTAACCTCACCAAAAGGTTTTGTTTCGTTAGAATCAATAAACGGGTTAATTTTTTGTATCCAGTTCCGTTTTAAGCCATGCCGGATCCCATCCCGATACGTTATCTCCCCCTTCCACAAGCCGTTGGCAAGGTTCTTAAAAGGAGTTAAATATATATTGACCTTTCTCTTACCAGAATACTTTCAAACTGCTCATAAAGGTTGCGGAACTTTCTGGGTAATTTCTTAAAGAGAAACAGAAAATAAGAGCAATATATTATTGAAACCCTTCATTTTGTGAAACGTTTGTAGACCCTCTTTGTAAGTATAGAAACCCTTTTTTTTTAAAACGAGTATCTTTGATATATTTAGCTCTTATTAACCGAGCAGGAGGTCTGTATGGGAGAATCTTGACCGAGGTCGTGAGTACAGACCGAACGCAGTGAGGTCTGTACACACGACCTCGGTCAAGATTCTCCCATACAGACTGACTAAGCTCGGTTAATAAGATGTTTATTATATGGCAAACAAGAACAATTTAATTCGTTTAATGTAACTGGTTTGTACTAACTGGCATTTTGCTTGCGAACGGCGATGAGTGGCGATGAGCTGAACTTAATTCTGTCAAAGTTTGCTCGCCATCCTCTCTTTTGTCATCATGCTGTTTGGCACTTCCATAAATAAATATTGGTAGAAGAAAATACTCAATATTTTTGCATTTTAGTTTGCATCTTTTCACTACAAAACACTACCGGACTAGATGCCGGTCTGGATGGGAAAATCTAGACCGCGGTCAATATCGATTGCAGCCAATCAAATTAGTGAACTTGGTAGTTCCCAGTCCTTGTGAGACAGAACCATATAATAATAAATAATATTAATCAAATTAAGACGTCGTCACTCAAGCTTAGGGACATCATAGATTTTCGATTCTTCAGCTCAACAAGTTTTCACAACTTTATAAGAATAGAACTCCGCACTCCGCCGATGGCGCAGTTTAACGGGGGTCATCTTTTGTTGGTTTTCATTCTTTAGTACACTATTCCTTAAGTGAAGTATAATTTTTACTTGCCTCCCATGTTTGAGTCAATCGTCCCACTGCAACACTGTTGAGTCCCATCACAATGGCAAAGAAAGAATGCCAGTTGTTATGTTCATTGCAGCTGAAAAATCAAAACTAAGATCGAGTGTTTGTCTTGATGCTTATATCATAGCTTGCCCTCAGAACGTCCCTAGGAATCTTAAAGTACCACTTTTCTAAATAACGTCCGTTGTTGAAAGTTGATTCACTTACTGTGCGGCCAATTTGATAAACTTTTTTAACAGATAAACTCGCTTTGTTAGTTGTTGAGTCAACAGCACTTGTGTCTGAACCCAAAATTGAACCTTAAAGAAGAACAAACAACAAATGAAGTATGACAAAAAATGAGAGAAGTGATCTTCGCACCTAACTGGACAATTTAGGCAATTGTCGCTTTTAGAGACGCCCGAAAAATTCAGTCGGCTACAGTGGATTTCAAACCCATGACCTCTTGCTTAAGTGCAAGAATCATTTCTCTCATTTGTCTCATTACCCACGCTTCAAATATACATTCATTTCATTTCAAATAAAGAAATCTTTATCAGGGAATTTCGTAGCACTAACTGAGTAGAAAAAAATTACTCAGCAACGCAGCACTAACTTGAACCTCATGAACCTTTCCCCAGAGTTTGCTCAACTCTCGCCGCGACAATAATTTTTACTTGTGATTCCTGTAAACCGTTCTGACCATGGCCGTTACGATCATGTACTGAGAAATGTGTTATACCGCGGCCCAATTGAGTGTCGTAATAACGGGGTAAAAGCGTTTACTTTGACCAAGCACAAGAGACGCAGGTAACTGAATGAGGCAAACATAACTCGAAAGAAATAAAGGAGCTTTAGAGCGAAAAAAAGGCTTCCAAAGCGAGTCTCATTGTCTTGAATTGGCCGAGAATGTCGCGCGAGATTCAATTTAAGCCAATCACCAAGAGAAGCATTGCAAAACCAATGCATCCGCTCGAAATATCTTAAGACACTGAACTAAACGGTGGTCTTATTTATCTTAAAAATCTCACCTCATTAAACCTTCTGAGAAGCAGGTCAAGATTGGCCGTGATTTGATTATAATTCTCTTTTCCAAAGAAGTAATAAATAAATTCGTACTGTAAAAAAGAACAAAAGGTGAGCTGTAACCGCCGGTTCATAGTTGAGGAATCAAACATTACTTCAAGACGATCGCGGGTACTTACAACATTGACGGCGTTAAAAAGTTCGTAGTCATACTGCGAAATGAAATACGCCAATTCTTTGGAACCCACAGTCTCCAAGAATGCCAGAGAACTACACGCCGGACCTTCTTGTTCAGGAATGGGGGTCTAACAAGGAAATCAGGAAAGTTGAGACCAGAGAATCTACCAAGAGGACGAGGATAATTCTCTAGGCTTTCTTCTAAGGGCAGGGGATGGGAAAGCCAGAGGCAAGTGTGACTAATTTTTTCGGCCGAGTGGCGCGCACTCTTATACTTTATAAGGTTATGGGAGGAGGCAAATATTAATGCAAACGTTTGCTTAATATAATTCAAAACCTTCCTGGATGTTTCTACTTTCTAACTTACCAGTGAATCCAAATGTTCCCTTAACACAATAAACAGCCTTCCGTTTACGCTTAAGCCAGTCGTTACACAAATTTCGTTTGGGTTGAACGGGATTCTTTCTATTTGAGACGAACACAAAGTACATATAAACACTTTTAGTCACAGCGGTCGAAATAATAAAAAGACATGGACTGTTTATTCGCTAATACAAAAAATAAATATCAATGCTTGTTGATTGGTACAGGGTATAAAAAAGTTTTATCTCCAAACCTCCTGATGACGTAACCTCACACAGGAGACAATCATTTCCCAAACGAATGTGTTCCTCTGCGCTGTTTACGATGGTCTGAGCTGTGGCCTTATAAGGCAAAGCTAAAGTGGTGTAAGAATGGTCGGCGCAAAAAACTGGAAATACGCCTGAAACAAAAACACAGAAGCCAGGACGCTTTTCGTTTAATAAACCCTAAACACAGACATAAAATGAAAGGGTTCGTACTATGAGCCGAGTTTTATGAGGCCTAGCTTAAGCATACAGAGCTCCACTCTCGACAATGTTACCTTACTCCTCCGAGACAATCAAAGAGATGCTTGGGAAAAGGGTGGGTCGTGCAAAACATAAATTGAAAACATTTGTTTTCATCACAGTGCGGCCATGGAAAGCAAAAGAAAATGACGTAACAGAACGAATTATTTCGTCCTATGATAACTACAGTCTGTACTTGAAATTTTTTTTGAGTGCGCACGCGTGCTGCGGTTATTTTTACCTGTCCACATTTACAACAAATGACGAATAAGGTATCGTCCTTGAAATAACTACGCAGTCATGATAACGCGGAACTAATCATAGATTTATTTAGATTTCAAATTATTTTCATCGGAACAGTGGCACAGGTGGGGATTCGCTCTTTTACCTCAAATTATTTAACAATTATTCGCCAAAGGCGAAGTGATTATCGGTGAAATATTCACCGAGACGAAGTCGAGATGAATATTCACCGATAATCACTGAGCCTGAGGCGAATAATTGTTTTAGTATAAATACACAGGTGATTATTTAAAAAAATAGAAAAAAAAAACATTTCAACGCGAAATCATCTTCACTTACATTGGCAAAACGACTACTGGCAGCCATTTTGTCCTTCGAGGTGATTATCGGCTGATAATCCGAGATAGCGAGCCAATGAGAGCGCGCGATTTTGTATAATCACCTGTGTATTTATACTAAATTGTTATATATTGCAAAGTCAAAATGGAAATTAACAAGGTAGTTTCAAGATCAATAAAATTCTGAGAACAAATTGATTGACTTACTAAGATCACTGCCTCGAATTGGCTTGCATTGAACTTTAGATTTTGCTATGTCACCAACGCCCATGCGCCGAGATTGAAAACGGCCCTGTGGGATTTTAGAACAAGAGTCATGAAAACATGCTTTTGAATACAAGATGTTAAGAATATCAGCAACGAAGTGTACAAATGCACAGTTAAGACATCGCAAAGAGACAACACACACCTTTAGTGTAACTACCACTGGAGTGACGAATTTTACAGAGAATTCCCAACAATGCGCAAATTTTTTTGAGTTAAATTTGCATTCTAGCAAACAATTCTGTACTAGAAAAGTCAAATCGTACCTCTTCTCAAGGAAAACACCGTATGCAGAATATGCAGTATAAAGCACTTTCAACAACCGAAAATAAAATTTTGCACTGGGAAATTTCAGAAACTACATATGTGCTCACCTTTTGAGGACACGATGAGCCATCAACGTTTTCGTTGTTTGAGAATCTGTTTAAGGTACAACGCAGATATTTAGATGTCTTGCTCAGTGTACTGACTGAATCACCAAAGGAAATCATTGATGCACGTCTCGAATTATACCACTAAAATGTGAACCAACGTTTTCTTGACGATTATTTGTGTTTGTAAATGATTGTAAATTGCTATTGAGCTTCAAGAAATGGGCTAAAGAATTCTGACATCATATGTTATTATTAATTATTGTTATTATTATTGTTATATTAGTATTGTTCTATTATCACCTTCATATCATCATCATCATCATCATCTTCTTCATCATTATTATCATTGTATGGGTCTGATAATGCATTATGGGTAACAACTGCGCCAAAGACATATTCACACGAAAGAAATAGCTTTTATTTTAACTTTTATTACTTAGTTTTGGGGTTGAATGATGGACGCGCTTATAAACTATTGCTTTCCTCCTTGCAATTCAAGTATCGATTTATTTCACGTAAGAGAAACCTTCCTTCCTTCATTCCTTCGATGAAGATTAAGGATAAAGGACTAAGAATCTATCTCCCGAGTTTTGACCAGTCAGTTACCTTTCTTGAAGTTTGGATATTTCTCTTTGCAGCAATTTGTATTCAATGTTCAGTTTGTCCTTCTCCAAAGATCGCAACAAGTCCTACACAAAGGAGTAAGAGGTATTTGATTATTGCGAAATAAAGACAAAAAGGCATACAGCGTCGCAAATGATAAAATAAAATCGAACCAAAATCGAACCCTTAGATTCAAAATGGTACTAACGAGCCCTTTGCATGTACTAGTATGCTTCTCGAGAATGCCTCTGAAAAAGCGCCATCTTAAAGTCACTGCTTACCAGCCAGAAGGCCCATCAGACTGGAGCTTATCTCCGGTTTCCGTAGCATGAAGCGACTAGGAGTATTTATACTCCCCCCTGGATGGGATGCTAGTCCATCTCAGGGTTACCCCCAGCATTTCGCCGGTACCCATTTATACACCTGGGTGGAGAGAGGCACCGTGAGAGTAAAGTGTCTTGCCCAAGAACACAACACAATGTCCCCGGCCAGGCCCCGAACCCGGATAACTCGATTCGGGGTCGAGCACTCTAACCATGAGGCCATCGCGCCTCCCACAACCGCCATCTTAGTCGATAAATAATTAATTGATCTAATCACGTGCTAATTTTACATCGATGTATTTCTTTGTCGGTACTGACCTCGATAAAAATGTTAATGGTTTTATCTTCAATAAAAAGATTTCCTGATATAGCGCACCAACATTGCGTCACTTGAACAACTCTGAAAATAACAAAAAGGAGCCGAGATTTTATTCTGTCCTGGGATATGTTTGGACTGATTGTATTCTACAACGAAAGCTAGAGTGAACACATTGAAGTTACTGAACAATGGTATAAACAGGAACTGACCTTTTCTTAATCGAGTCGGAGTGCTCTCTTATCGTGCATCCACTTGCTTCTGGTCCGCAAATAAAGGAGGTTGTTCTACCGTAGATATTTAAAGTTAAGGACCAACATATGTATTTGCGTAATATCGACGAACTAGCTCAGTGTAGAAATTCACACATCGAACAGCCGCAATACGACGGTTCTTAAATAGAGAGCTTGCCATCACAGGCAAATGTCAAGCTAAATTTTTCAAAAACCGTAATTGATGAAAGTTATTAGAGTCGAGTCATGTCTTCCCTGTTAACCGCAGCTGTCAAACAACTTTTAGAATGAGAGAATTAAGTTATGGTAGGGAAATTTCCCATAGTGGTTTAACTGATTTGTTCTTGACGGAGGAAAAATAATCGTTACTGAGTGCAACTTATTGTTTACTACGCAAGTAGTTGTTTCAATACATATAAAAGGATATTTGGAAAGAAGTGAATAACACAGTGATTCTGTTGTCATAAATATTGGAAATGTCACCAAGAAATCGTTTAAAAAGTTATCTGCGGTATGACAAAATACCAAACGTTGTGTTAGTACCTAAAGAAGTCGACAGTTATAAAAATACAAATACATACTTAATTGACCGCTCCCCATAGGGGCTTTTTAGGGCCAATGAAACACAACGAAACGACAGAACAGAACAACAACTACTGTTAAGAAACCCAACTGGCTGGAGGCAGACCAGTTGATGGCTATTTACAAGTGCGGCTGGGAAGTTGAACCAGGGACTACCAGGATCAAATTCAACGAGTGGTCAGAGCGGGTTTTGAACTCGGGATCTCCGGATCTCAAGGCAAGCACCCTAACCACTGGGCCACACTGCCTCCGAACATGACATTGTTTCATTGCAAAACGTAAATTAAATTGTGAGTCAATGTTAGTCCGATCTCTGTAACCAGCCGACTCGGCTCGCAACTAAATAATGCATAGCAGACAGGCTCTAAGTTACATCATAGGTGCAGTAATCAGAGCAAGTCAATACTGTGCCGCGGACAAGGTTTCCTGCATCCATTGTTTAGGTTTTATTCTTCCTTTTTCGCTTCACTAACACTCCTGATTTAACTGTATCCGGCAATAAACGACTGAAATATATAACTGCTTGGACAGATTAGAGCGGGAAAATTGTGTTTTAGCGCAAGTACATATAATTCTCAAGTTATTCGAGGAATATAGTTTAAGAGGCTGTCCGAAATCCAGTTTTATGAGGGCCAAAAAAACATTGCTGCTCGTTTTTTTCAACATCACAACACCGATGAGGTGTAACAATAATTACCATCAAGAGGATGCGTTGTATCCATTCTTGTCTCCAGGAGATATTCCACCATTTTTGCAGGAGTACCGGCCATCACAGAGTACCTGGAATGGAGGGTTTTCAAACACTTACAGCTTTATGCCAAAGTAGTGCTATAAATATCATTGTTTTACTATTGACAGTGTACGTACGTCTGGGGGGCATGATTCCCATTTTGTTCAAATAAAGTTCGACCATTCATCTTCTCTAAGACAAGCACATCTCGGTCGTGTTCTTTCAGGCGAACTGTGTTGGACTCGACATTCTAAAAGTTAATAAATATGGAATTAAGTAAATGGCAGATAAATCAATCTCTGCATCACGAAGACGGTCAGTCTGTCAATCTCACGGTACCAGTCGATTGGTGTACAACAACAACAACAGCAATATCAACAACAAGCTTTATTAACATATCACTTCATAATTATACGTTAGTTACATGAGTTAATTCTAGTCCAATAGACAGTAACATGTAATTTATAATAGAAAAAAAATTACATTACAGGTAAGGAAATGCCTAGCATCTAAATAAACCGTTAGGTTTCCGAGATAGTTACCAGTCTTGTATTGATTAACTTTAATATGTTGACATCAGGAGCAAAAAGCAAGTCGTTCGTTAGTCGGAGGCCTTAGAACAAACGACCGTCACCTGAAAAATCCTGTTAAAGTCGTCTTTTCCGATTCTCAAGAAATGGCAGCAGTCCTGGGCGGTCTCGATTGTCGCAGTCCTGCAAAAGCAGACAACGTCTAATTGGTTCGTTTCCTTAAAAGGCAAGAAAGTATGTTAAGTGACGTTTTATCGGAAAAAGGGCCGACCAGGAAGTAAATTGAAGCGACAGACTATTATTACCTTACAGCATTGTTGACCAAAGCTAGCTTCCCAAAATCATCCCCTTCATCAAGTTGACATACCACACCCTATAATAACGGTGCATGAACTATCAGATCACTTTGGTATGATGTTATTTTTAGCTAAAATTTACAATTAAGTGCTGTTGTTGGTATGGGGATTATTTAGATTGTCGTGAGTGACTTGCAGATTACCTTTCCATGAACAATAACGTTGACAGTGCCCTTCATGATGATATACCATGAGTTTCCTTTTTCTCCTTCCTTAAAAACTAAATAAAAACAAAGTGGGAAAAAATATGAAGTTGAACGTCTTCAAATGAGGTTGCATGGCCGGACCATTTTGTTTCTGTCAATCAAAGACCGTAATCAATAACTAAAGCCACAAAACGTTTCATTATCAGCATTATCCCCCTTCGTTTACCAATGTTTTTCGTATTACGTTCAAATCTGTCATCATCACTGAGGAACAGCAAAAGCGGAACACTCAGTCTGTTACTGATAATTAACAGATACGTTGATAATTATTTTCATTGAGACAGATTTGTCAAAAGACAATCACAAATTTAGTGTAACTCACCCACAGTTCCTTTGTTATCACAGGATTCAAAGACAATGACTTTAGACAGTTCTTTTTTAATCTGGAAGTAAAGGGAAGACTCAGTTTTGTAAGGTGATTAAAAAAAATAATAAGAAGAAAACTTTTTTTCATGTATGAGAACAAGAAGTAACCTTCCCTAAGACAGTTTTATGAAGATGTCACCTTCTCTTAACTTTCGAATAGCGCCAACTAAAATATTTGCGAAACAATTGAATGCCTTTCCAACAAAAATCGTAATTGCGGATAATTCTCATATAACAACATTTTTTCTAACTGCAAGACAAAAACTTAAAAATTCATCTTTGATTGTATTGGCACAAGGTCTCAAAGCGATCACGTTCTCCCCTCCCCCTGCCCCAAAATAACCTTCAACAGTGGTTCAATTTTTAGGTACATTATAACGGATCGAGTCACTCACCGTCGTTGACAGATGTTGCAGGGCCTTGATGTGAACCAGTTCCTCATAAATGAGAGCCAAATCATCGGAATTTCTATCGCAGGATCTGCATCGTAAAGGTCTTTCTTCAACTATCAGCTTACAAAAACCGCTGTTTCAAACTCAACCTCGAAGTAAGGGCTCCCGCTCTTTCCCAACTTGGTTGTTGATAAGGGACGAAAAGAGGGTTAAGGCCTGGGTTCGCGGTTTCAGCGTGCAGTAAAACGTATGGAGGACTCGCACCACCTTACTAAAGAGGATTTATAAAAACACATCCTTCTCGAGGACTGATGATGGCGATCTTCAGAAACGGCGAGAGTAACAATTTCAGTTAATGAGTTATAACTTTTAAATTGCAAATATCATTTTTTTCAGTACACATTCCGTCAACAAGGACATTGCATGCCCATGAAAAGGTGTCATACAGTAAAATTCTTTTTCTAACCGGGGATAACATTTTGTGCTCTGTTATAGTTGGGAATAAAATGGCGCACGGTCCATTGAAGTTACAAGGAAAGCATTACTAGAGATGGCAATGAGAGTAGAAATAGTCATAAGAGGTGTGAATACTACTATTAATATTTTCATATTTACCAGACCTTTTTCGTAGAGCCAATCTTAACTGAGCATCAGGTCCTGATCTACTGAGCATGAGCACCACCTCATCAAAATCCTCTTCTGTGTACTTTTCGTCATCAGGCCTGTTATTTTCCCAGGCATCGACCGCAAACCGATAAAGAATGTCCTTGTCCTTGAACTCACATTCAAAACTATTCACTGTCGATGGAAAAAAAAAACTGTTTTGGCGGTGAAGTATTCGAAGTCGTTTGACCTCAAATATTGTAACGGTTAAGGTTAGCCTTATCCCAGCTTTAATACTATCCTTAGTCAGATTCTTCCGGCTTGAAGGATAATGGTTCATATGCGCATAAGCCAAGCGCTCAATTAGACTCAAACGAGGAGATGTGATCATTTATTTTGTGGTCATCTGTTCTGTGTGGTAGTCTAGTCAGTGTTGTTTTTTGCTGGGGTTAGGAATGAGAAACAAGACGGAAGCGGCATCAGAAAAAACACCAATTGGAGCATACCATTAGTTATGACACCCTCTTCAAGCAACGCCTGTAGCATAGAGATGACATGGAACCGGCCGTGAACAAGAGGAGTGATTTTCACCAACCAGTCAACTGCTTCAGAACCAATAAAGCATCTCTTCTCGATTCGCTTTTCAACTTTCCGGTCACATATGAGTTTAGGTGACACATTCAGCATCATTCTGTTGCGAAGAACAATCCCGGCCACCAACATATTCTCGTTGGGATACTGTGCAATAATTTAAAAGTCACGACAACGTTACACTAGGTCCATCTGCGCACTCAGGAAACCACAAGGGTTGTAGAGATGAAAGTGCCCATTAGCAAACGGTTCTTATAATATGTAAATTTTAGTTGTTGTTTTTCTGTTCAATAGAAACGGAAAAGAGACACGAATTCACTATGAACAAGGTCGCGTAGCTGCGTAGTTTTTCCTACTCTCCCATTCGTGCTCGGTTTTTTTCTCTTAATGCTCCTCATGTTTTTCTTTACGTTACAAAACACAACGTCTTAGAATTGGAGCAGTGATGTGAGCATTCACTTTCCATCAATGAGGCCTGGGTTCGATTACTGGTCTTGGCGGTTTTAGTAGAGCTTGCGTTCGGGTGTATAGCCTTGAAAATTAGAAAACAGCATCACAGTAACACACTAATGCCAGTAACGTCGAGATATCCCATACATGTTGGTTTCGTCCACTAGAAACATACAGGTAACATGGAAGATTCAAAAGAGCCTTACGTACCACAGTCAAAGAGCTATGTTGCTCTGAATCGTCTCCTGCATGTGGCTCAGTATCGCTTTTGACTGACAGCCAAAAAATAAAACGGAGCAAGAAAGGTTAAAATGGTTCATGCTTTAGCTAGAGTCCTATCTCCCCAATTTTCGTTAACTTTGAGCTAATATATTTGGATCATCACTGAGAACATTAAAGAAGGAAAGTAAGTAAGCTCATAAGTCAGGGGCACCCAACGACCAATTTGTTGTAAAATGTATTATCATACCCCAGTTAATGAAAATAAATGTTATTAAGGCATTTTCAGGTGTTTTTCAGTGTTGCTGGGAAAACATTATCTGTTCCTTTTTCCCAGCAAGACACACAAGAAATTTCCCAGCCAGCTAGATAAAATTGGTTGGTTTCCCAGCCAGCTGATCAAATTTATTTCCCAGCCAGGAATTCCGCGCGCTTTCAAATCCCTCGATCCAAAACGACCGAACAAAAGCGACAAAATCGGGACAAAACAGGTTTTTTCCGCAAGCGCAATCACTCTGACCAGCCGTCGTATGTTTGTAACTACTCTCTGGGAGAGGGAACGGGTTCTTTTTTTTTTTTTTTTTTTTTAGTCGTCCTCAGTCTTCAGAGTTTCTACAGCCAGCTCGGGTTGAAATGCTACAAAAAGTCAGTAATTCCCAGGCAAAACCTCCATCAATAACAAAATTTCCCAGCCAGCTCATCGAAACACCTGTATTTTTGCCAGCCAGCAAGATTCCTCTGGGGAACAGATAATGTGAGGAACAGATTCGTTGGGTGCCCCTGATAAGTAGGGGTGCGTTCGATTGACCGTCCTTCGTTTTTACGGAGATTCACGTTAAAGTTGTCACACATCTGCTAAAATGCTATTTTAAACATATTTTTATTATCCCTGCTGCTTCGAAACGCGCCAAACATACCGTTTTCATCATCACTCCACGTATTCTTATTCCGGAATAGGGTCAATCGAACGCGCCCTAAGTATGTATATAGTGGTCGTAAATAATGTAGTGTAAGTATTTGTAATGTAAGTAGTGTTTTGTGTCAAATTTAAAAAAGACTCTTGTAAGGCAAGTAAGTTTGCCATATGACTTGCGATGCCAGTATGACATCAATAGGCTTTTTTTATTGGTTGAATCAGGACTGAGCTTAAATCTTACTTCCCCAGTAAAACCATTGACTAAAGCAAATTTATTTTATGGTCGCTATTATATTTGTCAAATCGCAGCTTCTCGGTTGTTTAAAATTAAATTGATGTCTGAAATGAAATAAATCCGCTCTGCGTAAGGGATAAAAAATTAGCATCGATAGGTCGAGGACAGTCAAATCACAGTATTTTCATTACCTTGCATCTCAGCAGTAACTGAAGGAGTTGACATCAGATGTTCGAAGTTCTGTTTATTCCGCTGGAACAAACCGTTCATCTTAATAATTTGGAGCAAGTCAGGCACTTAAAGCCAAAATTCAAACATCTATGGCTTACCTCCCAAATGACCCTAAAATCTTTCTTCTTGACCAACAAAAGTTCACAAAACTCACTCGTAACCACTGTTGCATGTCTAAGGAGGAAATCGTGAAAATATTACCACCGTAAAATTGAGAAAGGATAAGCAAACAGGATAACAATTATATATATATATATATATATATATATATATATATATATATAAGTAGAATGATAAAGATTGAGTATCCAACGGTGATGCCACTTGCGAGGAGGATCCAAAAGGATACAAAACGTCTTGACTCAGATAAGTTAATAGGAAGAATGAAAAAATGCTTGTAGTTACGCTGATTTAGCAATGGGAGTTATTGACCAAAAGGCTAAGTCCGGTACAATCAAACCCAGATTATGGTGGCGGTATAGAGACGACATTTTCGATCTATGGACGCAAGGTTCCACTAAACTTAATGATTTCACTGATTTCATTAATGCTTTATATCCCACCATAAAATTTACTGTAGTATCATCTGAAACCTCTCTCAACGTCTTAGATCTCACACTTTCATTGGTTGACGGGTATATTCAAACGGATGTATATTCTAAACCTACTGACCATCATATGTACTTATTACGTAACAGTGCTCACCCAAGGCATTGCACTAAGGCAATCCCATTTGGAGTTGCCACCCGGATTCGCAGAAACTGTTCAACCATTGAAAAATTTGACCAACGTAGTGAAGAATACCAGACATATCTCGTTGAGAGAGGTTATAATCCAGCGGAAGTCAATAAGCAATTTTTAAGGGCAAAAGATCTATCCAGGGAGGACTTACTCGCCTCGAAACCGAAAGACAAAAAAATCGTCTTTCCTCTGGTAGTCGACTACAACCCTCATCTACCAAACATCAGCAAAATCATCAAATCATTTAGTCATCTTATTTATGAATCGCCATTGCTATCCCAGATTTTCCCAAAGGGGTCAATTATTCCTTCTTATCGAAGACCCAAAAACATAAAAGAGATTCTAGCAAGGCCTAAAAAAACCCATTACAGCAATAACACTCCCGTAGGATGTTTTAAATGTAAGAACAAATGTGATCTATGCAAACATTATCTTGTTGAAAATAGGATCTTTCACAGCGCCTGTACAGGCCGTTTTTACTCCATTAGACAGAATGTACATTGTAGGTCGAAGAATGTCATCTATTTAGTCACCTGTAAAACATGCAAGATTCAATACGTAGGTTCAACATCGAATGAATTCAAGGTCAGATTTCGTAATCACAAATCGGCTATGTTGACCAACAAGGCCACGTGTGAATTGGCCGTCCATTTCAATAGAAAAGAACATCACATGTCTGACTTTGAGTTCATTGTTATTGAAAAAATTGTTAATGACACTACTGATGATATGGACAAGGTTTTACTTACAAGAGAGGCTTTTTGGTGCGCACAGTTATGCACCCTCCAACCTTACGGCTTGAACAAAAGATCCGAGTTTAATTCCAAAAATAGAATAAGGTTTAATTAATCATTCACTGGAGTAATTGTGCAACCAGTTGGGCTTT
>NC_090883.1:38685666-38693166 GCF_036669925.1 Montipora capricornis
GTCGCGATAATCAGCGATCATTCCGATACTTTTCTCTTGTCAGTATCCTTGAAACTTTTCAAATCGATAGTTTATAATTATAAAGATTAACTTTTGAACCATTTTCGAGAGAACGTGATAAAAATTCCACTGATTTTGAATGATTTGAAGCTAATTACTCAACTTTATTTCAAGCCATGCGCTCCTTTTTCGTTAACATCAGTTCTGTCAAGTAACGGACATTTTAGGCCCTTACACAGCAATCCCGTAGCAAAAATAAATACGTTATTTGCCGGCATAGGTCGGTCCGTATTGGGAAAAACTGTGCTGTCGGTCTCGAAAATGGCCCAAGGCCGGAAGGCGGCACTCGAAACCTCTGGCACAGTTTTTCCCAATACGGACCTCCAGGCCGGCACATAACATATTTAATTTAACCTGTAATACTCACTATCTGCATGAGACTCATTATCTGCGTTAGCCTTCATGTTTTTAATGACAGTGATTATCAGTCACACGCGCCCCTCAACGACTTAAATCAAATGTTTCCATGATAAATTCGACTGCCGCCAAGTGAACAGGACTATTTTCTAATGGACACATCTGATTGACGTCCACCCAAAAATGAAAAAAAAAACCCGTCGAGGGGCACGCGTGACTAACTCCCTTTGGTGACATAAAAAGGTGTCACAAATAAAACAAACCTCGAGTTTTCCTGTTCCAGATGCAATGACATCCACTGTTCCAGATAACACTGCATACCAGTAACATCCAATATCACCCTGGCGAAATACTAAAAATCAAGGTCGATCAGTAGCATGAAGATTTCCTTTAGAATAACATTGCAAAATTTCCTGCGTACCTAAGCGTAACTCTAACTCTCTACCGTGTTCTTTGACAAGTCGCTCCTCAATCGTCGAACACATTGTTAAACCAGCATTTATAGAGCCCTTAACTCGGTATTCCATTGTTAAGCCAAGCTCATGTAATGATTTTCCGACATGCAAACGTTTTGGCCTCGAAGACCCCCCTTGAAGGTTAACACGCATGGGCGTAGCCAGGATTTTTCAAAGACGGGGTCACACTGTGTCAAACAGAGGGTACTCGCTTTTTCGCCACCTGAATATTGTAGGTTGTTTGCGTAAAAAAAAAGGCTTACAAAGGGGGGTGGGGGGGGGGGGTTTCACGGGCACCCCAGGACCCCCCTAGCTACGCCCTTGAGTCACGAGGAACTATTTTAGTCCCATTCAGCTCAGCCATACAATAACAATGATCAAGTAGTATTCCTTACACGTTATTCCCTCCTCCAGCTCTTGATAATACCCATAGTGACAAAGTTGCCGAAGAACTAATGAATGAAATCGCTCAAAACCTTTCAGGTCCTGAAAGAAAAATAACTGAGACGTGTTGAAAAGTGAAAAGGCTTACAAAATAAACCTAGTCCTGCAGTGCAGATACGTTCGGGTCAAGGATTGCAATTAATAGAATAATGAGATGTAAGCACGTTGTGGTAGACAGTCAACACAGAGTTACATCAATTACTCATGGACTGCTTAGAACGGTTATTATTTGGTTAGGTCAAGTAAAGCTATGACCGTCGCAGTTATGAACGAAGTTTTAGCAATTGCGTAGAGTAGCCTGAAAAATTCAGGACTTCAACGGGGTTGGGTTAGTTAGGGTTAGAGTTTAGGGTTAGGGTTCATCGTTTATTTGGTTAGAGTCAGGGTTACTGCGTAGGCCAACTTGAAACAGACTACAGTTGGAAGGACACTTTGTGCCGTTTCTCATCGCCATTTTTTGCAGACAACATACGTTGAGGATATTTTGCGACTTTTACCATACCGGCATAGCGCGCATCCCATTATCATGCAAAGGAGAAAATCATTAGGAGGAACAGGATTAGGAAAACATGTTTGCTTCGCTCTTCACCTGCTCAGCAATAGTAAATTATCTATAGTAAGAAACTAAGAACGCATCTTTACAATTGCGATCAAAAATACCTTCAGTCTGGAATAAATGATGTCCATATCTTCCTCAGTTCTGTTGACAGGTCTGAGATAGAATAATTGTGGTCACTCCATTGGTAGCCCAAGCTCGATATATGAGTATCTGTACTATACTGCACTATATTATGCAAGAGGAAATAATCTTTAGGGCCATAAATTCGCTCCCAAGGCTTCGGTCGTCTCGAAATTCCACGTAGATCACGGAAAAAAAAAGGAAAGCAACTTTATTTAAGTGGCTAGTCGTTCTAGCGCTGAAGCACTAATTGGGGACACTGTAAATTGAAATTAACAATTAACACAAATCAAGTCAAATGTTGGTTTTTGAGGAGAGGGGAAACCGGAGTACCCGGAGAAAAATCTCTCAGTGCAGAGTAGAGAACCAACAAACTCAACCCACACATGACGCCGAGTCTGGGAATCGAACCCGGGCCACATTGGTGGGAGGCGAGTGCACTCTGCGCCATCCCATACCTTTGTTATCCATTTGTCTTCTGCATTCGAGCCGCTTGTACACTGAGAAGGATTTAAGGGCTGCCAAACTCTGCAAACATTAACTTCGAAAGCCATCGAATTCGGCTTTATTCGCAACCCGCGTTACCGAAACCGTTGGAAGACAGCTTAGTGCCGGACCCGCGATAAGACTCATTATTGGTCACAATTCAGAATTTATGGCCCTTTTCTTCTGTGATTCCGTTCGGCAGTTCCTCTCGGTGCCCAAACTTGGGAAAAAATATTTATAGGGAATGAGGAGGAACCAAAAACCACGTAAATCGCTCTTAATCGACCCAGAAACCGTACCAGAGACCAAGAAACACAAGAGTGAAGCAAGGTAAGCTATTTTTTAATTTTAAATCGAAAACATTTTTTGAATTTTGAGAAAAACCGTTTTCTTCATACAATTCCTTATTTTGTACTCTTGGATTATATAGTACAGTACAGATACTCATATATTGAGCTTGTGCTACCTGTTTTCACTCCTCACAAAGCCTACAAATTTCCTTACATTCAAAACGTGAAGAGTGCGAATTCGACAATTTTTCATTAATAACGAGGGTTACCTCAGGCAAACGACAAAAATGCAGGATTTTAGTCAGTACCAATATTTTATTGATCCAGTTGGGAACAAAAGTTGCAAAATTCGCCACACAATGCATTTCTTGGTTTTCATTTTCCTGCAATTTGATTGGTTACTTTTAACAAGCCTTGAAATATGATTGGTTGTTTTGTTTATGTGCTCCTTTCTCATTGGCTGGTTTAAATGGTGTGATTTAGAGCAAAAAAAATTGCGATTTGGGAATACATCGCACTGCTGAGAGCCAAGCAGATTGCAAGGATCACCAGTGATCGATTTCAAAATAGAAGTACTGTAATGAAAATGTGAATGCTATATTACCATGCAAATGCAATACATAAAGAATCTTAACCCTGAGAGATTTGAATCGGGTACAACATTGAGTTAGTCGAATTGCTTTATCCATCTTCCCTCGGCTATGACAAAGAGTTACCTAATGAACATCTCTGTTCCAAAGTTTCCGTTCGCTGATAAATATTACGAGCCTTTTAAGTCACTGAGCTTTTATTCAAAGCACATGGAAATGTTTCCTTCAGTTTTCTTATCAGAAAAGTCCAGAAAAAACAGATTGCATGTACGGAGTGTTTTTTGACCAAATTACACTATAATTACTTGTACGCAAATAAAATACCTGTCACGCATCATTATTCAAGGGTAAGTTGACAGCCTTCAAGGGTCCTTAACCACACTATGACATAAATATTGAGGTCTGTTTTTGTTCATGTGTATTTTTGGCATGATACTGAATAGCTGGTGCAACTTTAAATTAATCTTTTCAGCAGAAAAGACTGTTAATTAAATAAAAAACGTTTGCAGACACGCGCGTCATAAGAAGGCACATTCTAGAGTATTCACGAGGTGACCCAACAGCAAATCTGTCATGTGGCAACCACTACTTCAAATTAAGATTGATATTTACCCATCGAGCCAACAATGTTCCACATCTGTAGAATCAACAATCTATTCGTTAAGGAACAACGAGTTAAGTTAACGGAGGTGTAAACATGAGGTTTTTCCAAATAAAAGTTTCTTAATTACGCTGATCCTTTACGTTATAGTTCAGTAGAATTTATTTGTTATGAATCTTTCAAGCATGAGCTTTAATCCGAACATTTAAACAATTCAGCAATGAAATATAAGAATTCACGTAAACTTCATGTAGTTTCCTTTCAGTTTTGCAATACAGGGATTATTACACGACACTGGAATTCATTTAAGCGTCTAAATTCGGTCCCTGTTAAAGGTTTCGTTTTGCCATTATCTTCCTCTAACAAACGCACCACCTCTGAAAACGCGACTGCTCAATTAATGCTACCGATGGAATTTAGTTGGAATGCATGGAAATTACCAACGTAAAGCTATTTGCTTTAACTTACCCTTTCACAAGACACGAAATCCACTCAGCTACCATCACGCGAACACTGACGGCTGAAGAACAATGAAATCGTTTTGGCTTTTTCGATACCGTCGATTGAAAATGTTATGCAGACATCCTAATACAGTTACCTCCAAAAAACCGATAAAACTACGGGATCCCTCAAAATCAATGATTTACCAATCCGATACAACTAGATTGACTAGGTTATGTCCAAAACTAAACGAATGTCAAGTAAAGTTGAAATCTGTGTAGAGTAATAGAATAGAATATTAGCCCTCTTATCATGTTTAAAAGCCCGTGTGTTGTGTAAGATGTTTGCTCAACCAACTTTATCCACTAAAGAACTCACTGACATTTGCAACTGGACCCAACTGATGTTTCAACTTTAATGGCTGCTATGGGAACAACATCGCGTGGGAGGGAGTAGGGGGTACGCCGGGTAGGTGGATCATATTTAATATTGCATAGAATTCCACGTTTGATTCACGGACAGGAAGCGGAAGTGGATTGGAACACGTTACACATCTAGGATAATTTATGTAATGATTGTGTATATATATATATCATTTCATTTGTTGCACGTCTGCAACATATCTATATATATATATATATATATATATATATATATATATATATATATATATATATATAAGAGAAAGTGAACTAGTTTTCGTTCATATATTCGATCTACAGATCTGTTTCGTGGGAGTGTATCCCACTCGTCAGGACCTAGATGACAATGTTAATTCGTAGGTTTTTATATACCATTCCCTTGAAATTACAATAATTAGGTGTTTTTTAGTAAAAATTAATAATTAGGTGTTTTTTAGTAAAAATTTGTTTGCATGCCTACAAGTGTTCGCAAGTTCTGTTCTTTTGTTGAGGGTGGCAAGCTCTTGTTTACATATAATGTAGAACTTCTCTAGCGTGCACAATTTGCATCTTTTGGTTGCATTAGAGTATGCCTGTGCCTTATCAAGAATTTTCCATCTGATCGTGTAATCTACTCCCGCTTCCCTTAACTGCCACACATGCTTGCTGAGCTCAGTTTGGTTGCTGTATACTTCATTTCTAAATGATTGTTTGTGATTGGCAAATCTAGACTTAAAGTCTGTGTCGGTTAAACCCACGTAGCATTCACTCCCCTGCTCTGTTGTTACGATGGCTTGGTATACGATGCCCTTAGTAAGGCACTGGTTCTCTAGTGGGCAGTCCTCTTTCCTGCGGCAATTGCAGAGCCTGGCGTCGCTTATGGCTTCTCCTGAGTTGGTTTGCTTCAGCAGGCGCTTGTTGTGTGCGTCGATTGTGCTCTTGACGTTGGGCATACAGCTGTAGGATAGCTTGAGGGTGTTACGGTTGAATATAGGTCTTAAGGCGTGTCCTCTGGGGAAGAATTCGCAGACAATGCGCAAGAACTTCTTTCCAAGGTTAGTTCTCACTCTCATATCGAAGGGTGGGTTGTACCATGTGATATTTCTTTTTCTTGGCCTGCGGATTTTTCTCGTGCTATTTTTTGGGGTGAATCTCAATTTGTATGTGTATCCGCTCTTGTCTAGTGCTGCCTGGTACGCCGGTGCTGCTTTGTTGAATACTTCTTCGTCAGATGAGATGTTCGACAGCCTTTGGTTTATATTCTCTGGGATTCGCTTGATGATGTTCGGTGGGTGATTGCTTTTCGCGTGTACATAAGATGGTACGTTTCCGGGCTTCATAAAAGGATAGTGTTTTCCGGTGTTTAGGTCCAGGGTCACGTCTAAGTAATTTACCACCTTCTTATTCGCTTCAATGGTTATTTTCAGACTTTTGTCGGCGAAGAGCTTGCATATTTGCTTCTTAGTGCGCTCGGTGGTGCGTGGGGGCCCTTGGGATATTGCGAGCCCGTCGTCTCTGTATAGTCCTATTGTGTCACCGCAAATTCTTTTCAGTAGGTTCAGCATGTATACCACGACCAATTCGCATGACTCAGCGCCATCATAGGACCCCATTGTTACGTCGAATAAACCGTCTTTTGCACCTTTCTTTACCCATGGGGCGTCCGGGTTGAATAGCAGTGTTTGTTTTGCATGCATAATAATCTGTTTCTCCGATGGTAAGATGTTTACATGCTCCGATGCAAAATCAATTGCCTCAGACAACAGTTTCTCCGTAATCGATGGGTAAAAATCTACGATGTCAAAACATATGAACGCTGCATTCTGCTTGTTTTCTATTGCGTTGAACCATTCCAGTACTGACTGAGTGTTCCTCCAGAGGTTGACGTTGGTGGATGTGGCAACACTTTTCACGATCTTTTGGAGTATTTCCTTGCTAATACGTCCGATTTCTGATTTTGTAGGGTTAATTAGCCGGCATGTGGGTGTGTTATTAAAATTGGGCTTATGGTCTTTTAGCGTGATGAAAGCATCCCGTTTTGCCATGGTTTCAACCCTGTCTGATAGACCTAGTTTTTCGGCAATTGCTTTGGCGTCCTTGTTGATCCTCGCCTCCTGCCCTTTATTCGCTTTTTTGTATGATTTCTGTATGCTCTTGTCGACGAGGTCTTTGTAGTCGCAAGGTTTCATTCTGTAAAAGTTAGTGGTTTTGTCCGCTTTTACTACGAGGTGGTTATCTTCTTTGACGCTTTTCATATCTTTCCTTAGTTCTCGTTGGAAGTCGTTTACCTGGTCGCTTTAAGTCTAGATTTGCCAATCACAAACAATCATTTAGAAATGAAGTATACAGCAACCAAACTGAGCTCAGCAAGCATGTGTGGCAGTTAAGGGAAGCGGGAGTAGATTACACGATCAGATGGAAAATTCTTGATAAGGCACAGGCATACTCTAATGCAACCAAAAGATGCAAATTGTGCACGCTAGAGAAGTTCTACATTATATGTAAACAAGAGCTTGCCACCCTCAACAAAAGAACAGAACTTGCGAACACTTGTAGGCATGCAAACAAATTTTTACTAAAAAACACCTAATTATTAATTTTTACTAAAAAACACCTAATTATTGTAATTTCAAGGGAATGGTATATAAAAACCTACGAATTAACATTGTCATCTAGGTCCTGACGAGTGGGATACA
>NC_090883.1:38698166-38715666 GCF_036669925.1 Montipora capricornis
CATGGGACAACACAATTGACAAATAATGTTACTGAATAAACAGCAACATTAACCTTCAAAGCTAAAATACAGCAAAAAAAAACAAAAACAAAACAAAACAAAAAAACATGAGACTTGATGATTCTCACACATTCTGCACAATAATTAAGCAAAATGCAAGTGTTCCAATAGTATTGCTCATGTTTGATTTGCATTCATTTGAGTTGATTTCTATTTGCAGTGTCCCCAATTAAGAAGAATGTAGACACTTAAGGACGTTCGCGCCCAAAACGTTCCCACATACAGATTTTTTTTAAACTTGTCACGCAGAAAGGTAATGATCTACTTTTGTCAAAAAAGCAAAAAAAATGGGGGGTCACCGTGCTCGTTTTCGAGATCATGAGGTGCATTTTTAGAAGATTGTGTTACTTTAAGACGAACTTAGCTTACAACTGTCAGCAATAAAAAAGCTACATGAGTGAAATTTAGATCAGGTAAACGTACTCAGTTCAACATAACTAATATAACTAAATCAACCTTTGCAGCTGATGTCTTTTTCTAAGGTGAAATAGACGTTGAAAAACGATACATATTAGTCTAAGAAAGAAAACTTCGGTCGCGTGAGAGCATAAAAGGCCAAATATTTGTAACTTCTCACCTACAGATTTTTTTTGTTTTTTGTTAAAATGGACAAAATCAAGAAAGGAAGTGATGTAAGGAAAGAAAAATGGGGGTCACCGAGCATTGAAGAGAGTAAAATCGCTGCGAAGTTCTCAAAGCGATTGTCTATCCGCACTGTCACGCCATTGCGTGACATTTCCGAGAAGACCTGGGTCCACAGCTATCCCATGATACCACATACTTTCATGTTCCATTCTTGTGGAAAATTGTTGCGCCTTTAGCATCGTGTTTACCTGCGTGGTCTACGATGCATGACGTGCGCGTGACATGTGCGAAAAGATGCGCAGTAGCAATGGGCGCGAACGTCCTTAAATGAAGTTCATCATCATTATTATATTATCATTGTGCCTTAGGATCGGAAAGTAGTGACTAAGGAGCCTTATAGGATCATCAACTACTCTCTTCTGGCAAAAGAAATCAGGAAGATGCATTGGGAGTTGACAAAGATTGTGCCGTTGAGGTTGGTTGCTTGAGTGTGGCGTCTGGTTGGTTAGAGGGTCTTTTGAAAGAACTGGGTTTCCGGATGTCTTGGGAAGAATGCAGCCCTTCACAATCATTGGGACCACCCTAATTCTCCAGAAGACACTTAGTCTCTAAGTCCACGATACAGGGCTGAGGCTAAGAAGTGTTTAAACATGCAGAGTTTACCATCTCCTCGCAGGTTGTTCTATTTACATGAAGTCCAGAAACTCAAATTTTGTCCACATTTGTTAGCTTACCTTGCCTCAATGAATAACATGGCATGTCTCCTAGCAAATTGTAAACCCTGCTTTCTGTCCACTTCCCTCCCCTCCTAAATAATCAACAATCAGAGTAGGTATTTATTCCACGTAATAGTCACAAACAAAAGAATTATTATGCTCTTCAAAGTGCATGGACTCGGGTTGTTGAAAACACAATGCAAAACAATGCTATCAACAGTGTTCATTTACTTCATCGGAATAATATAATTAACTACAAACAAAAATTAACTTATCATATATATATTTATTATATATTAGACAGGAGTGTTTTAGTGGAAAATACACCTCTCACAAAATTCATAAGGAACTACATCCGGGACCTGAGTGGCATATTTTCCATATCCTCACTAGTGAGTATATTGATGATGTCATTTCCTGCCTTTGCAAAGATTCATGAAGTTCTCTGAGGCTGACGTAAAATCCTTCTCTGAGAAATAAGAAAATGCTAACAGAAGAATAAAACTTCATTAATATTAAAATTATTCAAGGAGTTCCTTGCAAGTGAAGAAGAAATGTGAAAATTGAAGAAAGGTCTGCTGCCGAGCTACAAGAATTTGCGATAAAGTTTATACTCGGTGAAAAACACTCCTGCCTATTTAATAAAAAAGAAAATTACATGTTAGCTCGAAGATATGAATTTTATGTTCTCATCAGTCATGGCAAGAACAATTTCTCACTCGTTCGATGTTCTTGCCACTTGAACATAAAATTCATATCTTCTTGCCACCATGTAATATCCTCTATATATTGTGACAACAAAATTTGACATACCTTATCTATTTTGTTGCCAACTAACATTTTTATTATGTCCTTTTTTGTTGAGTACATTTCCACTTCATTTAGCCATTCCTCCAGTTTATCAAATGTTTCCCTGCTACTTGTATCATAAACTACCAAATGAAAAGAAAACTTTGTAAGCTGTCCTTCAACAGCATTCTAAAAAACATTAAAATTCAAATAAGGGCTAAGACAAACTAACAAATTCTTTTTCACACGCAAAATGTTTATAAAAGGAAAAAAAATAGAAGATTGATGCATTGGTATCCAAGTCCCATGTCTTTCTCTGTAACTATCAGCTGAAAGTATTGACCTACATATCTTTACTGCATCACCTTTTCACAACTATCCCTCTTTGTTTGCGCAACAGGACACTTTTTTACCACAATTGCTGTAATCTCGCAATATGATTTGCTAATTTGCTGTTGTCCACGAGAGCCTAGATGACACCGTACGCGTCATGCTCGCATCATTTTGTCACGCAATGTAATAGCCAATCAGGACCACTGTGATGACAAATATTGTTGTTGATAAGAGTACAGACAACGCTAAACCACTTTCGATTTGTTAATTTTTCCTAGGCCGGAATGGGGTAGGCTCCAAAGTTGCCATGGCAGAGAACACCTTGGTAAAAGCTCAGCACCCATGATGAAGTGGTAGAGTTAAAGAAAAACAAAAAAAGACGTCTTGTGTAATGCAGCGATGAAATGTAAGTCACAGTCTGTATTTTGGTCAGCAGACTTTATTGTACTTCCCATTCCCTTCTGAGTGACCAAATAATTCTTATGTGACCAACTAGAGAGTAGATGATACATGTATATGTCCTTGGCACATATAGCAGTCACAATGTGAGCCAAAGACAAGGTACTGCCTTGATGGGTCAATACTTTCAGAAGCCTTCAATGGGTAAAAATAATGAAGATAATTTCAAAACATAATTAACTTAATCAAGAATAATTATACTTCTAACAATGTACCTAGAATAACACCTTGAGCGCCTCTGTAATAACTGGGAGTTAATGTACGAAATCTCTCCTGACCTGCAGTATCCTACATTTAAGAAAAAAAGACAGCATTAAAGCCAGTTAAATGGTACAATGTTAATGGCTGGTACAATGGCTGTGAGTTCCCAGTGGAAAGTTAGCTTAAATAACATTATTTGCGTCATACCAAGAGGACGAAGACAATCCTACATCCCAACCCAAATCTACAATATTGTATGGGAACTTGTGATTTAAAACACAGGATGCGAAAAGTTAAGCCTGGTTTCACTAATGATGTAAGCACACTATTAATGTAATAACGATGTAAGCACAAGGGCACCTCTCGGATAAGGACGATAAGCCGGAGGTCCCGTCTCGTAACCCTTTAATGTTCATAATCCTGTGGGATGTAAAAGAACCCACACACTTATCGCAAAGAGTAGGTAATGTAGTTCCCGGTGTTGTGGTCTGTCTTCTGTGGTGTATCATGGTTGGGAGGGTAAATGCTTGGAGAAATTAGCTACACCAAGCTACTCTAAAATCCGAGGGTAAAGAAAGAAAGATATATGATATGATATGATATGATATGACCTTACATGCAAAGTGAAAACGAACATCGGCATAAGCATAGATAAGAACATGCCATTTTGCTACAAATTTAAATGCTTAGATGCGGTGAATCTGGAGCAAGGGTTTTAATTGGCCATGTGGCCTTGTGCTAATGCTGTGTCTCGTTTTTTAACATGGCATACATGTAAGGCTAATGTGAGCACAAGCACAGGAAAATTTCAAAAAATGATCTTTGTGCCTGTATTTATGATTGCATCAAGGCCATTTTCCCGGTAAAATAAGAGCTGTTATGCTTGCGCTTGCATGGCTAGTGAAAAACAGGCTTAAAACACTGCAAGTTGTACAAACCAAAAATAATGGTGTATTTACCCAAATTGTTAACAATGATTTCTAAACAAACATTTTAATACAATGGCTTTGAGCTGCTAGTGGAAAGCCAGATTGAAATAATATTATTTGCGTCATTCCAAGAGGACGAAGACAATCCTACATCACAACCCAAATCTACACCAGTGATAATATTGTATGGAAACTTATGATTTAAAACATAGGATGCAAAAAGTTAAACCTGATTTTCACTAGAGACACAAGCACAAGGGCAAGCATGAGTACGGTACCTTACATGCTTAGAATATCAGAATAAGCATAACAACACGCCATTTTTCTACAAATTTTAATGCTCAGATGGGATGATTCTGGAACAAGTGTTTTAATTGGCCATTCATGGCCAAACATAATAAATTTCCTTGCAGTGCTAATGCCATGTCTTGTTTTTACACAGCATACATGTAAGGCTAATGCAAGAACAAGCGCAAGAAAAAAAGATCCTTGTGCCTGTGTTTATCGAGGCCATTTTCACAGCGCTTGCATTGCTAGTGAAAACAGGATTTAAAAACTGCAAGTTGAACAAACCAAAATGGTGTATTTACCCAAATTGCTAATTTTGCCTTGTTCCCTTCTACAGTTAGGGTTTTCACTTTGAAGTCAACACCTAAAGTTAAAGAACACTTTAGATTTGCAAACATTTATCAGTATCAAATGAATACATGTACCTGTTATTGTTAGAAAATGCTTACTATGGTTTACAGTAACACATTGATAATATTGTTACGTTAACCAAAATCTCTTTACTACTTGTTCCTATGAACTAGGGTATATTGACTTGTAAATGCACAGACTAGGGTCAGGTCCTAAGAGACTGCAATGACAGGGCTACGTATCAATAAAAAACTGAACATTTCTGTAATGATCACTTTTGAAAAAAATGTGCATCGGATTAGGAAATCATTTTCACAATAATTTGACCATACAATGTAACATTTTACATGTATATCCAGCTGTACTTCTGCTTAGTTACTTACCTATGGTGGCTCCAATATCAGGATCAAAAGTATCATCAGTGAACCTTAGTAACAAGCTATAAATGGAATTAAAATTTAATGAACACCAGCACCACACCAATCAATTGAATGAAACTGTCCCTCGTGATAGTTCGAAGCTGATGAGTCACATGGTTCAACATTTGTTGATCAACAATTAATGTTGAGGCATGTGTTATCGATTTCTTGAGACTGCAAGATGATTGATTAATGCCTTTCAAATTGCAAGTTGAATAATTACTGAACCAAAGAGAACTTATCTCTATTTTCATTAAACTTCATTCAGAGATAGATAGATAGATAGTTTAATAGTAATAAAACATTGCAGCCATAGGCTGAATTACGAATTATTTACAGCATAGAATCAATTTAAAAGAAATGATGTTAAAAATAGTATTTATAAATTTAACCCACATCTCCCCACTTAAAATCTATTGGCTAAAAATATGGTTGATTATAAAACTTGACTTGCAACGTTCAGTCTTGAAAAGTCTATTGTTCCTAAGGCTATATCGTCCTGGCAGTGGTGTTTTTAGGAAGTAGCCCATGAAGTTTGTGAGATTTGTCTTCTTTGATTGCAGCGAAGGTCTTCGATAAAATGACTTCTCTTCTTTCATGAAGTGTTGACAGGCCAGACTCTTTAAGAGCAGCAGTGTATAAGAGTAGCGGATATATTACTTTCATAGCACCCTTTTGCAATCTCTCTAGGTCATCACTAAGGTACGATGGCAGCGCCCGGTGGAAGACTGGACATGCATATTCAAGTATTGATCTGATGCAAGTAACGTAGAAAAGAATAAGTTCACTAGGGGCAACAGCCAAACGTTTGAGTTGCTTGAGGCTAAATAAGCGTGAAGATGCTTTCTTGACCAGTTCTGCAATGTGTACATTCCACTTGAAGTCGTCGCTTACATTCAATCCAAGGATTTTTGCGATGGATACAACTTCGAGGGAACAGCCGTTCACTTTGAGTGGGTCCAGAGTAGGGCTTGTCTTACAAAAACATATTCTAAGCTCTTTGCAAATGATCTCGTTCAGTTGAAAGTCGTGCAAAAAGGATTTCCTGGAAAGTGAGTCAACAGCTTCTTGAATATGACTCCGGAGGCCTTTCTGGGCGACTTCTGACATGGTGAGGTCATCAACAAATTTCCACACGTCCATTCCCATGATTTCAAGATCATTTACCATAATGAGAAACAACCAGGGACCAAGTTTTGTTCCCTGGGGGACTCCAGCAGGAACGTAACGCCATTCAGAGGAGCAGTCAGTTGCAAGCTTAGTGCGCTGTCTCCTGAAGGTGAGGAAGTCTAGTATCCAACACACCACCTGTCCTGGGATATCATACGTGAGTAATTTCTCTAACAGAATATGGTGGTCAAATGCTTTACGGAAATCAAAAAGTACTACACAGTTGGTTGCACCATTTCCATCTGTACTCACATACAGTTTGTGCATCATACTAATTAGGGCATGAGTGGAACTTGACTTCGGGATTGTGCCATACTGGTGTTGGTCGATCTTCTTGAGAACTGCTGGTTTCACACATGTTTCCACAATATGGTCCTCTGCTATTTTAGAAATAATAGAGGTAAGTGATATCGGACGCAGGTGTTTGTTCACATCTATGATTGGCTTTTGCTTTGGGACGGGTACAATATCAGCATCCTTCCAACTTGATGGCAGACGTTTTTCTTGGTAGGAACTTTTAATGATATCACATACTGGGCCCGCCAGAAGATCTGCATTCTCCTTTAAAATACATCCTGAAACTGCGTCAGGACCTTGCGCTTTGTCTGGGTTTAACGCTAACAGCTTCTTGAAAGTTGACAGTTCAGTCATCAAGAGGATTTCATCGGAGGTGTTCACTAATTCCAAACAGTTAGTACCTGGATAGAGTGGTTCAAAGTGCTCCATAGGAGACAGGAACTTTGCGTTGATAAAATTTGCACACTCAACATCCATCATCTCACTAGTACCTTCAAGATGATTCAGGAACTTACGAAAAGAATGATCTTGAGTTTTTGGGTTTGATAAACCACTAAGCTTTTTCACCTTTTTCCACCATTTGGTCGAGGAACACTCTTTGAGATGTTCTACCTTGAGCCTGTAGTATTTGGCACGACAGCTTTTCCTTTCTCTATTGACCTGGTTTCTGAGATATCAAAACTCCACAAGGTCTCCTTTGTGTAGAGCTGTTTGGCGTTTTCAAATTAAGGTCTTCAAACTGGAACTAACCCAGGGTGGTTCTGTGTTATGAACGGTTTTGGATTGAAATGGTGATATAGCATCCACACCTGTTGTGATGATTTGCTGAAACAAGGATACCTTAGCTTCACAGGAACTTTTAGAATTAATTAAACCAGGAACATCTACTAGCTCAAGGTAAGACCGCATGGCTAGGCGATTGCTTGGTCTAAGATCTCTTGCAAGGAATGTATGTTTCTGTTTACAAGTCAAAGGGCGTTGTTTTGGTTGTACTTCGATGGAAAAGTGATCAGAGAAGCCAAAACCAGGTCGTTTGATCGGTTGGTCGTAAAAAGATTTCAAATTGGTCAAGACCTTGTCCAAGGTCTTCGGGCCCCGAGTTCCAAAATTAACGATTTGGTTTAATCCAAAGTTAGACGTTAATCTTGAGACGTTGAGTTGATTGAAATCGCCGAGCAGGATTATTCCACTAAAGGGATGTTTAGATTCCAAATCTATCAGTCGATTAGTCAAATAATCCAACATAATAGAATTGTTTGCTGCTGGAGGGTGATACACAAGACCGACGATAATATCCGAGATTCCTCTTGGGTGTCGGGAAGGTCTTATCTTGATCCACAAAACTTCCAGTGAATCATCAGAGAGATCACTCAGAACAGAAAATTGGATGTAACAATGTTCAACTTGTTGAATGGCCTATTTAAGCACTCAACATGACAGGATACACAGTTAAACGATGGAATTAGACTAGACTCGGCATAAGTCGGAAGCTTTACAAGAACAAGGCACGTCACAAATGGTTATTTTTGCTATTCAATTTCTTAGGGAACAATAGACGGCTCTTTATTCTGTTATACAGCCTACAAGTTAAAGAATTTGACGAAACGTACCCAGATCATGCCCAGAGTCACCGGTAGTTATAACATATTAAAATTACCTTGATTTTCCTACGCCACTTTCTCCAACAATCAAGATCTTTAAGGTGGTAAGAACATCGTTATCCATCTTTAAGATTAAATGAAAAACTCTCGCATTGGCTTTTTAAGTCTTAAAAATACGATTTATTGTGAATTTGACCAATTTAACGACTAGATTTTGTCATTTCGTCATTGTTATTTTCCTCTGATAGACACGTCTTTTCACTTAAACGAAACACCGCTGATAAAGTCGGTCGAACACGCAAATCACACCCAGGCCTCCAACTAACTTGGGACCAAGTAACAAAGTGTCGGAAGGGAAGATCTTGAGGGCAACTTTGTGAAAGATATTTGTGTATCTTACATACTTTACAAAGGTACGTGTAGTTGATAGGAATAAGGGGATGGATGGTATAGACTCCATGGGAGAATACCGGATGGATACCCACCAAGTAGTTACCTACCCATTGCTGTTTCCTGACCGTAGACGTGAAAAGGGACTGGATTGCCATTATCTTTCATGGAACCGAGGCTAAACATGTGTTTTTTTTGGCCCATCTTCCAAAAGAAACTTTATTTTTCTTTTTGTTTTCTCTTTTTTGCCTCGAAGGTTTTCACGCTATGCTTCGTAATGTGAGCATAGTTTTAAAAGTCCCCAAGTGATGTCTTTCTGGCGGATAAATCGCCGTTGTGATGACGAGTAACACGAGTTGGCGAATTGACGATATGGACGGCGGCTTGGACGGTGGGCTTGCCTCAGAACTGCTTAATCTTTCAGGTTTAGGCAATGAATTTGGAGCAGAAGGAGCGTATAACATGAGGTACATTTAGGAATAGTGGAAGGGTTGCCATAGTAATGAGAATATATTATTTTGTTGACAATATTGATATTTACCGTGCTTTCATGTTCTCAGCCACATGCATTTATGGTGTTTCCTACTAAGACGGTTTATTCACCCTCATCCAGTCTCCCACTCAGGGTTACAAACCATTTTTTAAGAGGCAAGGAATCCTCAAAAACGTATTTTCCCAGTCCTTTGCATGCTGTAATTGTAGGGAAATGTACAGATCAATGATCCATCCATTCTACATGTTCACATAATTTATGTCTGAGGTATAATCATCAGGCCTCGGTTGTTCAAAAGGTGGATAACGCTATCCAACGGATAAAAAAACTGTCCAGTGGATTGAGCTATCTGGCCCTTCAAACAACCAGGGACTGTCTGATAAGTCATCTGTCTGTAAGTAGGAGCCATAAGTAAGATCACCTGTCCAGTTCCTGCTGCAGTAGTTCATCTGTCAAACTGTTATCCTGACCATAGTTTATGGCCAGTGAGGATCTATTAATTTTTAGACACGTGTCCATTCCATTGGGTCTAGTGAAACCATCATGGTTTGTTTGGACTTCCCCAAGATTGTTGTAATGTGCCACTCTGAACACCAGCCAGAGTTGTTTGAAGAGTGCTCCCTGTGTCAACTTCTTGGGTGTGCTTGTAAATAGCCACCTGGCTTGCCTCCCACCAGCTGGGATTCTTAACTCTGTTCTGTTAATTTGTATTGCATTTTTCATTCATTTGAGGGTCACTATGTAAACTAGAGTACTGGCTTAGTAGTATATGTTCACTATTGTTAAATAAGGACTCACTACTACTACTATTATTATTATTATTATTATTATTATTATGATGACAGTGAAAACGTATGGATGCCATATGGATCCCTATTCAGCTAACCTGGGGCGTCAAACGTAACCCAGCAGGCCCTAAGGCTAACAACTCCGTAACTAGTATTATAATAAATAAACTAAAATTGCTAAAAATATCTCTGTTCACTCTTCTGCTATCCTCAAGACATCACTTTCAGTGTGCAGGTAATGTTCAGGGTGTGCGAGATGACGGCTCTCTGCATCCGGAGTAGAATCTCTCCTCCTTGAGCCCCGAACAGTTCCCTCACAGCCTCGTCTACCTCATTGGACCACCCTCCTAGGACATCTATGATGATGTTATACTGCCGAATGTCATATCCTGGGATCTGCTGATCCGCTGATCTCCCAGCGTAGGGGGACATACTTGGTGATCTTCTCTTCTTGTTTCTTTTCTCTGTTCTCCTTCCACGGGCAGCTCATTTCTACCGCCAGAACTCTCTTCTTCTCGTGATCTATAAATCTCACATCCACTCTGTTCTGCCTCACTTGCTCACTTACGGCAAAGAATGGGATGTCCCAATATGCTTGGGCCTCTGGTGACTCATAGAATGGTTTGGGAATGGCTGAAGAATACCACGGTGGCACTGTATCAGAAAGCTGAAGCTCTCTAAGCATTTCCCAGAACAGTACTTTGAGGGCCGCATTATGACGCACGAGGTACTTATTCTGCGCAAGCTCAAAACAACTCGCCAGCACATGGGGCATACTTTCGGTATTTTTGCCACAGAGTCTACATAGGGTGTCATCAGGTTGGTTGGTATAGGTCTTGCGTGCGTGATAGACCTTTGTCGGTGTTAGCTGTTCATAAGATTCGAGCATACCCAAGATGGTGTGTAGGTGCCGTATCTCAATTCCTCAGCCAAGCGAAGCATCCCCGCTGGTTCAGCTGGTCATCCTCCCATCTAGGACCTTTCCATGCCATCTCTTTTCCTTTACGGTTAGGTTAGTTTTCTTCCACTTGTTTAGGTTAGTTTTCTTCCACTCGAGTGCAACCTTTTTGAAGTGCCTCTTGTTATTACCTCTGGGTACATCTGCTCCATCTGTATTGTCATGACACTTGGGGTGCGGAAAACTCAGGTGAAGGGTGATGCTCAATTCCTCTGCAAACGTCTTAGCCTCTTTGACGAGCGACTGATGACCTTGATGTGCTGCATTCTCTTCAAACGCCTGTACCAGGGTCATGGTGGAGTCCTCATTACTGTACAGCTTAATGGCTGACTTGATCTTAGTCATTTTGTACTTTTTCCTCTACTGATCTCATTCCACGTCCTCACAGAGCCGTTGGAAGATAGACAATCGCTTTCAGCCTTAGTGGGTGCTTGCCACCACTCTCACGCATGATCTTCCGTGCCTGCCTATCGATGTTGTGCAAGTCTGTCAGACACCAGTGTTGGGACCACATAAGGTATGACAGCACTGGCATGGCAAGCTGATTGGACGCTTGAACTCTGTTGGTGTCTGACAGTGGGCTCGACCAGATGGCTGAGAGTCTCTACAGGTAGGTATGAGTAGCACACTGCAGAGCCAGCTCCTCTTCTTGAAGTAGCCGTTTCGGTGCTCCTAGGAACCGTTAGGTTGTGTCTTCCTCCAGGCTTTCGATGACCGTTTCCCCTGACTTGAACCTTTCAGGTACATCAACCGGGATCACCCTTGAGTCAGCTTTTGTTTGATTCGCGAATCTATCACGCGGTTGGAATAATCACCCTCGCATTTGTTCACTGATGTGAATAACTGTGATGATCGTTTGTCATCTGTTGTTGTTTTTAGGTTTTTATGGGCATTTGGGTCTTTGGTTTGTAGCATCTTTTTGGTATGTGTAGGTATTCAGCTTAATGATTTTATTTGTAATGCAGTTGTAAAATGCAATGTGAAATAAAAGTTTCTTTAATTAATCACAGAGAATCATCAGTTAAGCTAAAAGTGGGAATCTAATATGTCAGATGCCCATTAGTGTCAGTGTTGTTAAATCTTGGGGAAAGTTGTTCTACAAACAAGCCCTGCTTTAGAAAAGAACTGAATTTCAGGTACACTGTATTAGTTGTATTTGGTTTGGACAGAGAAAGATTTAACTGATAAATACATGTGTTGATGAAAACTGTAACTCTTTTCTTCAAAGCGATGTTTTAAACTTGCCAATTTTCAAGGAAGAGCCTTCCTCAGTGTTTCACACTATGGATACAGTTGATCTAGAATCCTCTTCGCTGTCAGAGTAAGTACCAATTTACCATAGTCTTGACTTCAGTCTTACAAAATTCTGTGATTATGTTGGCATTATACTCAGTCTATACCTTCCATTTTCCCAAGTGAATTAAGTTGAACAATCAATAACAAATTGTCTTGGATTGAGTCTTTGTTTGTCAAATATACAATCAAATTAATGTTGCTGGCTTTGTTTTAGTGTTGCCGTGGAGGTTGCCTCTACATCAGCCATGAGGTCTCCTGTACAGACAGCAAAAGAAGGAGTGGCTGTGTCTAAGTCACCATTAATGTCATCAGTTGGAAGCACAGCAAACAGGAGGCATGTACCGTAGCTGCCAGACACTTTGAATATTCCTTCTCCAGAAGTATTACGTAGTCTCTAGAGGTCTTTATTAGATTTCCTTTTCTTAAGCGAAGTAATTTCATTTTACTCTCAATTCACAAATCTCTTTAATGCCTTGCATGTTCTTTCATGATTCAGTCATTGTTGACAAATAAATGTCTTTGAACAGTGCTGTCAGTGTACCTCGCTTACAGTCTTGTGTATCTTGGGTTATTGAATGAACTTGGAGTCATTTGTTTTTGACGAGATCTGATCACCAACTTCCAAGTCAGGGACGGTAAATCTAATACTGACTGATGGCTAACTTTTTTGTTCAATGTTTGCAGTCCTCAATGTGGATTCTTTCACATTCTTCGTGCTCCAACATCCCCAACCAAAAAACTTGAGGAAGATTCGCTGACATACCTTAACCAAGGTGATTTTTTAACATTTCTTTTTCTTTCTTTTTGTTTATAACAATAAATTCAAGAGTAATATGGGAAAAAAAACTAGTTTTTATGACCTAGAATTTCAAATGTTGCTTTATTTGAACAGGACAGTCCTATCTTATAGAACTGACATGTCTTCCAGCTGAAGCACTAAAGTTCGAGGGTCAGTGTGTCAAGGTATCTTTATGAAACTAAATTAATTTTTTTTAGCCAGCCATTGCCACCCTTATGGAAGGGTTTACATGGTTTTCTTTTTATACTAAACATAGAGTGTGGTCAAGCTTTGCTTTTATGAGAGAAAGCTTCAAGTTCAAGAATCTGAAAAATATGAGGAATGGAAGAGCAACAGACCAGCTGATAGACTTTTGGAAATTGGTAAAGTTGTTAATATAAAAAATGAATAACTTAAAATGATTCTTAATAATAATGTTAATAATCATAATTATATTTGTAGACCTCTCACCATACTGTAAGTTCCAAATTTTCAACAACAACAACAACAACAAATAATGATATTGTTAGTATAATTACCTAGGTGATTATTGAAAATTCTCTGCGCTGATTAGTTGATTTTGTGGTGATTGCTACCCATACCCATACCCATAAGAGTGGAATCATAGAATTACATGCATTTTAAGCCCATATCTTTTCAAAATTGCCTTTTCAAGATTTCTTAGAATACTTCATTTTAAAACATCCCCTCTTAATATTTAATGAGATGTTAAGTTACTGAAAGAACTGTCCACTATGGCAGTTCAAGCTCTTCCACCAAGTCTTCTGAAACAGGAGAAGCCTTTTTTAGACAAGAGATCAGACCAGTTCAAGTGGAAAACTGCACAGTGGTTGGGAAAAAAGGGTGTAATGAGTGCTGATATACATCTAGATAGTAATCTCAAAAATCAGGGTGTTGTAGGTAACTGATTTGGCAGGCTTTTTTCCAAAGTTAACGGGAACAGTTTACTCATTGCTAGCAAAAATAACTTCAGATTATGTCAGGTACAATGTACTTTGACTTTAACACAAGGCCTACTTACTAATGTAAATTATAATTTTATTAGTATTAGTAGTATTAGTATATTAGTAGGCACATGGTGCCTACTAATATTCAATAAGTATTTTTGCATGGTTTACAAATATCTCGGAAAAGCAGATTTTAACCGGTGTTATTGAAATCCAAAAAGAAAATTTTTCAAAGACAATCAATCAACAACATTTGTAGAAAGCTTTAAAATGCAAAGCGATACATGGTGTTTGTTTCCAAATTGAAGCTTAATTACCTCTGAAAAATGCATTGTTACCCAATTTTCTCTTTGCATTCCAAGGGCACTTGCTAAGTTTTGCTTTCTCTGCATAGTTTTAAACTGTGCAAAAATATCTCTGTATTAGTAAGCACCATCCATAGGAAACCCAAGTAACTTGAGATGCGCAGAATGTATGCGCAGTAACAATTTAGTTGGCACTTTCCTTAATTCCTTAAGAAGGCATTGCTCATTGAAACTGTTTGGGAACCTGGGTCACATAGATTCATTTTGAACTTAAAGAATCTGAATAAATATAAGCCATAGAACCATTATTAAATGGATACATTGAAAAATGTGTTTAATCGTGAGATCATGAAACAAAAACAAACCGTTAAATTTGGTAGGCCATACTGTAGAATGTGGCCAGCCAAATGTCCCAATCATGGTGTGTAAAAAAACAGTAACAGTACTATTTGTCCTCTGAATTTGTGCTGTTTATAGCTTCTTTCAATTTAAAAGATTAAAATACTCATTTTTCAGATGTTCCCATGTCAAGTGGTGTTTATAATATCAGAAGCAAAGGAAATTTACTAAACTGTTATGAATTTGAGTGGGATCCAACCAAAGAATCCAAACTTTATGTCATTGTGAGTAGCTCTTGGATCTTCACTGGATTTCTATCATTTACTTAGGACATTGTCTTTATTGATTCGCTCAGAAATGCGTTACAACAAGGAGTAGTGGAAGTGGGAAGCAAGGACGGTGCAGTAGTGAGTGCACTTCCCTCCTATATACGTGTACCAATGTTGTCTTAGTTCATATCCAGGATGACCCCATATTAAAGTGGGTTGAGTAATGTTGGCTCATTGTTCTCCAGTTTTTCCCTTTGACAGAAAAAAACAACATTTGATTTGATTTGTTGCATTAATATTAGTTTCCTATGTTCACCGTTAGTAAAGATTTTGATAATAATTTATAAGTAATACTTCTAATCATAGATAATATGGTTGAAAACTCTTACTGGCAGAAAGCAACCAGTTATTATTAATTTTGCGATGGCTGATGGATTTGAATTCAGTACCACCAAAGACAAATCTGAGGCATGCAATTGTCAGGGTGAGAATTAATTGTGCCACCATGCTCATCCAGGGTCCTGATCACAGGACCACTTTGCCTTTTGATATTAGTGCAGTGAAACGGAACTTACGTGAAAAGATTAAGGTTTCAGAAAATTGGGAGGGAGTCATTGTTATTGACGAAAGCTTGACCCTTTCAGATTTCCCATGGACATCATTTCTGTAAACTTGGGACACTGTAAATTAAAGTCATGTATAATTTTCTTGGACATTTTGTAAGAGTTCTCCTCATAAATTTTAGATAAACTGTGTCAGCTCAGAGTTCACTAAAGGAAAGAGTGGTAAGAAAATTGATTTTAGTTTACAAGTACTTATAATTATTGTGATTTGATGCTTTATGTAACTAGCCATGCTTTTCCTCTAGGTGGAGAGAGTGGTGTGCCATTCAGCTTACAGGTTGACTCATTTTCACCCAGCTCAACATCAGATTCCCTTCCAATCCACTCCTCAGGATGTCAAGTGAAAGTCTTTAAAGTAAGTGAAACAATGACATATCATTGAACTAAAAAGTGGTTAAAAAATACACTTTTTATTTGTATGTTAAGCACAAGATCTCTTTTTACAATTTGTTTTTCAGACTAATAATTAGTAATGGTACCTTCAAAATCTTGGCACTCCCAAACTTTTCAAAAGATCTCTAAATCTTGAGAGCCTTTGTTAAGAGTCTCAAAGTCTGGTTTATATATTTTGCATTTATTTTGGTGTGGAGTCTTGCATGTTTTTGTCTCAGTCTCGGATTTGCAATCAAGGGACTTAGCATCTCGGTGAGTCTTAGATTTTACCATTTGTCACCCCTAGATATTTGTGCTAACTGCGAGTTGTCCATAGTACATGTACCTACTGAAAAAAGACATAATTTGATTAACAAGGGTTTGTTTCAATTGAAGAAGCCCTGCAATAACTGACTGGCACAAATTAGGAACTGTTTGAAATGGACAGAGTTACAGTGCAAGCAGTTATTTGTAAAGTATTTTTATCCATATTTCCAAGTCAAAAGGTGCTGACAGGAAGCACAAAGTAGAGATGCAGAAACGTGAACTGAAGTCACAGGATGAGTTGGTAATAATAATAGTAAAACATTACTGCTACAGCATTGCTTTAATTATAATGCATATCATACATGTACATGCAGAGACAGTATTGTTCCTCCAATGGCATAAACGCTAATAATTCCATCTGTTTTATGATTTTGTCTTAAATCAATATATTAGACCAGCATATTAAGTAAAGATATAATAAATTACTGGCTCTTTGAGCACCATTTTTCACAAGCACATTTACTTTGTAGTACCTGCTGAGACCCACTCTTGAATACACTGAATTAAAAGAGGTAAGCTTTGCTCATGTTTGGCATTATAAGTTAAAATTTACTATAATTATTAATTCAGCCCAGTCAAAATGTGCCGGCAGATGACATCCTCATCGATAACAAATTAATATGAGTTCTCCACTAGACCAAAATGAAATGTAACAAAAAATTAATTTTATATAGTTAATCAACGTTTCTTTTGGTTCTCCACTAGACCAAAATGAAATGTAACAAAAAATTAATTTTATATAGTTAACCAACGTTTCTTTTGGTGAATGAATCAAGCTGAAAATTTGATTAATTTTTGACACGAACTGGCTCTTGCATGCTTTCATAAGATATCTGGTATGCCGACTTAGAGACCTATAGTTTTCCATTTATACAATGTATTTCTAAGGATTTGAAGAGTTTGATTTAAAGTTTTCGCTTCCGTAAAGACTTAGATTGCATTATTTTGACTATTAACTTACCATCATCAACTGCAAATGGTTGCGTTTATATCGAACAACTACATGTTTATGTTGTAGTAAAATTTGTTCCTTTGGTACAATTTTTTCTGAACTGGTACAGAATATATTGAACTGGTACAATTTTAATTGTACTGGTTTATTTTTATCAACTGTCTAAAAAAGGGATTTTCCTTTTTTTGGGGTGTAGTTAAAAAACAGGGGCGTGGTTTTTAGGGGGTCTAAAAAAGAATATGTTATTTCTTTCTTTTCTTCTACTTTCCTACCCCTCCCTCATCTTCCCCATCACCTCTATCCACATCACCTCAATCCACCCCCCTTTCTTTTACAGTTCTATCCCCCCTTATTTTGCAGGTGGCCCCCCTCCTTGCATACCCTTATGCCCACTCCCTCTATGACAGAATTTACACAGTATACTGAAGACTTTCTTTTTTACTC
>NC_090883.1:38720666-38735666 GCF_036669925.1 Montipora capricornis
TTTCTCCTCAATAACTAAGACCCCGAGTGTTGGTCCGGCTGGAGTTGAACTCATGACCTTTTGTGAGCAAAACTTTCCGCATCCAAGGTTCATGTTCTGTGCAAATGTACCCCATATGAACCATGTGAGCATTAGCCCTACTAATGGAAATGGGCCCACACAAGGACAGAGAAAAACTCTGACCAGGGTGGGAATTGAACCCACGACCTTTGGGTTAGATCACCACTGCTCTAACTTACTTATTCAAGTAATTTCGTTTATGAAAGTTGACTATTTTGTGGAATGATCTGACTTGGAACGAACTGACCATGGAACTATAAAGTGACCATAATTAATCTGTCCGCCTCAGATGGATAGAATGTGTAAAGATCGAGTCTGGGACAAATGCCAGACTTCTCATGAGTCGAACTTAATTCATAAATTATAAATTTGTACGATAATGTATATCTGGCCTCGATATCAAAATATTTGTAAGAGAGCATGTGTTAACAGTGTTTTTCTTTTTGGGCAACCTATTATAAACATCGCAAGTTAGCAAATGCAACGCTGGTAAATGACGGCGAAGATCTATAAAGATCTATTTGCAAAAATCCAACAAACATTAGTTGACTTGTTTTTGTGAAAGGAATAACGGTGTTGTCGCTGAGGAATGAACATTCCGCTGAATTTGTTAGAAGATCAGCATTTTTCGCAGTATGGACTGTCGTTTTCTAGAACTGTGAAGCACGTATTACTAGAGTAAACACTTCTTTCGTGTATTTGTTTGCATTTGGTTCGATGTTAAGTTCAACATTTGACCCAACAATTTTTAGGTTGACCGTAATTAATTTGGATCGACCCAAACTACCATTTAGTTCGTCTCATTTGAAGTTCGACGTTTGGCCCGGACCTAAGGAGAGTAAAGCAGCAACTCAATTAATATTTGGAAAAGCACAAGGGAAAATAAAATTCTTTTACATGAATATTAATATTGGAAAAGAAAAAAAGCAGAGTTCACAATGCCTCCCATGGCTAATCAGGGGCATAGCTAGGACTTTTCAAAGGGGGGGGGGGGGGGAGGGGGAATCACACTCTCTCACACCCAGGGTATTTATATGATTACCGGTTTGTCATGTTGATGTCCATGCTGTTTTTAGTGAAAGTGACAATTTTTTCTGATGAGCATTGAGTGTAGGGGTGGGTTGGGGTTAATCCTGTGCTGTCATTGAGACTGAGTTTAATCATTCCTCATACATATTTTTCTACTCCCTACAAAAATTAACATTTGAGTTGATTTGTAGAAAATATGGTTACCTTGGGCTTAAAAATCAGTTTAGAAAAAAGTAAACATTCATATGAAATTTCATTGTAGGTGCTGATCTTCTCAGATTGTCCAAGCAGGACATGGTTCAGATCTTAGGGCCTGCTGATGGTATACGCTTACATAACTCCCTTCAGGCCAGGTGCTAATGTTAAAGAGTTCATAGTTGTTAATTATTTTATTCACTGATCTTCTGTTTAATGCTAACACTGTCTTGTAGACTAATCAAAAGAAAGAATGCCAATGGTCAGTTCTGGAGGTGAAATATGTGGAGGTAGAATTGGGAAAATTGATCTCCCCCAATGTTTTGTCCACCAGTCTTGAGCTTTGACACCAGGCTCTGTAGCTGCTGGGCCAACTATGGATATGCAGGGTACTTTTTTCCTGCAAGTATTTAATACATAATCTTTGTACAGTATGTAATGGGATCTTGTTTTGATATTTACATTGTGAGACTAACCAGCATTTCATGGCAAATCCTGTATTAAAAATACAGGAATGAACAAACAAACCAGCAAAAAAATAATAGACAACCAGCTAAACAAAGTGTGGTATTAGAGATTTGTGTTTCTTTTCTTTTGGTCTTTCAGGGCTGCTCGTCCATTATTGACAATATACATTTGCATGGATTCTGCACAACAAAATTCAGGGATGAAGGAATATTATGCCACGTATCTTGAAGCCTTAAATGTTGTTGAACTTCGCAAAAAACTTGCTATCAAATGCAGTCTTAGTGTGGAACAGGTTGTAGCCATATATCGGTAGGTACATTAAATTTGGTTAGTTCTGGTCATGTAGTGCTTGAAAAAAGGAGTGGTAATTACTGTATGCAGTTTTCAAACAAGTTATGTTACTTTGCTAATAACACAGAGAGCATATGAATGCAAGGCAAACGGATTTGGCCCTATTAGTTTAGTGGTCTCTCTGATTGGTTGAGAATAAGGCAGGAATTTTTTGAGCCAATCACCAAATATTGAATTTCAAAATCTAAGTAAACCTGCTATAATAATATTATAATAATATTGAGAACCACTCCAGACATAAGCCGATGCGAGTCAGGCTTCTGCCATTTTTGTGGTAAGTTGAACATACAGGTACAGTCGACCCTCGATTATCCGGACTCGTTGGGACTAGACAAAATAGTCCAGATAATCGAGGGTTCGGATAATCGAGAATATGAACATTAATGAGGAACGAAAACTGATTATATTAAGAAAGCGACGTTTAATTGTGAATCAAAACATTTGCAAATCGTTTGGAAAACAATATTTTCCATTTTGGAGCCCTGCCATATTTTGCTTTTTGAAAGAGAAACAAACTCGCGTTTACCTTACTTTTCAACGCTGTAGTTTTAAAAGAATATGGCTAGGGATCTTGATGATGACTAATAAATATTCATGACAAAATTGGGACCAGAGAAAAAGTCCGGATAATCGAGGTCCGCATAATCGAGGTTCAACTGTAGTTCTTATGCGTGTTAGTTCTTGATATCACAGCATGGTCAACTCAAGCCACACTTTCATTCAAAGGCCAGTTATTTAAGCACTTATCAAGGCTAACTTTCATTCTGTTTCTTCACACATTTAGTGGTAGGTCACATAATTATGAAATTTAAATGTGGTAACAAGAATAAGTGATGACTTGCTTCATTTTAGACAAGGTCCAACAGGGATATATGTTCTAGTGGATGATGAGGTAGGCATTATTTTGGGCAGTTATGTGGCAAGTCTTTATTGGTGTACCCTGGGTGCCAGAGGAATTTTTTTTCAAGGTCTGAGAGAACGCTCAGTCATTCCAAATCAACGGTCGAGGACGATATTGTTCGTCCTCAACCTTTGATTTGGAATCACTGATTGTTCTCTCCGACCTAGAAAAAAAAAAACCTCTAGTACCCAAGGTGTTATTGGTGCCAATATAAAACTAGATTTATTTTTCCTTTGTGTACACTTAGTTGTCCTTTTCAGGTAATTTAAGTTTTTTTGTATCTTAAGTTGTTCCTTTTCTCTTCACATTTGTTTAAGATGGTGAGAAATTTTGTGGATGAAGGGCATTTTATCATACAGCTTGTTAGAGGTGAGAGACAAGTTTTTAAGGATACAAAACTGAAACACAGGTGATCCTGTAATGTGGGACTGGGACCTCTTTCCTTGTGTGGTATTCTAGAACAAGGTTACACCATGAGTTTGGTCATGAAAGAGTTAACCCTTTGGTATGTTGATGAATTATTTTATTTTGTAGTAAATGATGCAACCAAAGATTTCCATGCAAACAGGTTGTGGTTTTGTAATGCATGGACAAAAAAATTAAATATTTAAATGAAAATTTTAGTTTTGGAGTTGTTTTTTGTTTTTACAGAGAAGGACACATATCAAGTAATTTTGAAATGATGCAAGAAACAAGATCAAGTGCAAAGAGAAACATTTGAGTTTGTGTCACTTTCAACTCAACATGAGCAGAGGCTAAAATGTTGTTGAAAAAATTGCAGTTTGTGCATTCAGTACCATAACAAATGAAAACTGCTAACCACCATGAAATATGCTACCATACTCGACAAACCCAGGGCAGGATCTGGCTACCAACATTACATGTACCTTATGGTGTAATATTTAAAGCTCTTAACATTGTGCCAGTGAAAAAGACGGCAGCTCTTACCCTGAGGATGACAGAGGAAAAAAAATAAATATGTAGTGAAAAGTTGTTTGGCACATGAGAGAATTAAGACACTCAGAATTAGTCTATGTTGTTAGATTTCTCTGTTTGTATCTTTGTCTGGAAGATTATCCCTTTTTGAAACACCACATGTCTAGCATGGAATCTCCATTATTCATTCCAGTAGAAGTGTAGATATGTCTTGTAGCCACTGGCATTCTTGTCAGTTTTAATTGATAGGACTATCATTACAGTGTCCCAATTTTTTGGGAAATGTCTCCTTCAATTTCAAAAGAAAAGCAACATTTGCTCAAAATACACACTGTATTCAGTTAAAACTTGTATCATGTGATGAATGGAGGTGGGGTGTGACTGTGTCTGTCAGCAAGCCAAAAGCAAAGGTCCTTTTTGTTGTCAATGAAAGGCTGCATAATTTATGTTTTGGGCTCTATTGTTTGAAAATATAAATTAGTCCTCTTAGCCTTTTGCATGTTTTTCAAAGTGGCCTATTCAGATTTTTGCCCTCATGTGTTCCTCATTTTTGTTAGTCCTTAACAATTTCCTGTGATTCAGACGTGATTGGTTTTCAGTCTCAGAGTGAGACTTTTTCCTGTTCATGTTGTAACAGGAAAATTTGGTATTGGATGCCATACATCTCATTCCAAAATGGGCACTATTTTAGTATTGTTTTCTTTCCTTGCAAATTGGCTCTTTAGCGCTTTCAAATGTAAAATTCAAAACAATATTTAACCTTGAACAAGACCAAAAGGGCCAATTTGCAATTAAACAAACAAATACTAAAATGGTAGCCATTTTGGAATAAGGTGTATTCAGTTTGCTGGGGACTATCATTGATTAGAAATGCATTGTTTTCTCTGCAAATTCATTTTAATGACTGTAACTTATTCCTTCTTTTTTCTCTTAAAAAGGGGAACATTTAAAAATTGATGTTAAAAATTGCTTTACATTTACCTATGTTTGTTGCCACAAAACAATGCATGTTTACACTATTTACAACATGAATGTGATGCTGTGCATCCTGTGTTGGTCTTGCTTCAGACCATTGCAAACTGACGTGAAGTGAAGTAATTGCAATCCTAGAATACTGACTGACTGACTGAAGTGAAGTAATTGCAATCCTAGAATACCTGTGTGTCATCTAGATTCCATGTATCAGTATTAATCTTAGAGCATACTTAGTTTCCTTTTTACAACTCTAAATATCTCACTTTACTGAAAAAGTGGTTCATTAAGGTTAGACACCACATGTCTAGCATGGAATCTCCATTATTCATTCCAGTAGAAGTGTAGATATGTCTTGTAGCCACTGGCATTCTTGTCAGTTGTAATTGATAGGACTATCATTACAGTGTCCCAATTTTTTGGGAAATGTCTCCTTCAATTTCAAAAGAAAAGCAACATTTGCTCAAAATACACACTGTATTCAGTTAAAACTTGTATCATGTGATGAATGGAGGTGGGGTGTGACTGTGTCTGTCAGCAAGCCAAAATCAAAGGTCCTTTTTGTTGTCAATGAAAGGCTGCATAATTTATGTTTTGGGCTCTATTGTTTGAAAATATAAATTAGTCCTCTTAGCCTTTTGCATGTTTTTCAAAGTGGCCTATTCAGATTTTTGCCCTCATGTGTTCCTCATTTTTGTTAGTCCTTAACAATTTCCTGTGATTCAGACGTGATTGGTTTTCAGTCTCAGAGTGAGACTTTTTCCTGTTCATGTTGTAACAGGAAAATTTGGTATTGGATGCCATACATCTCGTTCCAAAATGGGCACTATTTTAGTATTGTTTTCTTTCCTTGCAAATTGGCTCTTTAGCGCTTTCAAATGTAAAATTCAAAACAATATTTAACCTTGAACAAGACCAAAAGGGCCAATTTCCAATTAAACAAACAAATACTAAAATGGTAGCCATTTTGGAATAAGGTGTATTCAGTTTGCTGGGGACTATCATTGATTAGAAATGCATTGTTTTCTCTGCAAATTCATTTTAATGACTGTAACTTATTCCTTCTTTTTTCTCTTAAAAAGGGGAACATTTAAAAATTGATGTTAAAAATTGCTTTACATTTACCTATGTTTGTTGCCACAAAACAATGCATATTTACACTATTTACAACATGAATGTGATGCTGTGCATCCTGTGTTGGTCTTGCTTCAGACCATTGCAAACTGACGTGAAGTGAAGTAATTGCAATCCTAGAATACTGACTGACTGACTGAAGTGAAGTAATTGCAATCCTAGAATACCTGTGTGTCATCTAGATTCCATGTATCAGTATTAATCTTAGAACATACTTAGTTTCCTTTTTACAACTCTAAATATCTCACTTTACTGAAAAAGTGGTTCATTAACTGCAATCGACTCCTTCGAGGTTATACCACAGGGTTAAACTAAGACAAGCCAAAATGATGACCACAATGATGCTAGACCAAGACAAAAATAGCTTGAAAATTAATTTTCAACTTTCCTCAACAAATTCAGAGGTTTCAATAAAAGTGAGTTACCAGCGGTCTACCACTGCCTCACACCCCTTATGACTGTTTGATTACCCTAATACCAGGCTCTTGTGTTTGGGTTTGAGCTGGGATCAACACCACCTGTTCCACCGTCACCCACCACTTATGGAAACCTCTTAGTAATCTACACTTTACAAATTTCAAGGAGTTAACTGCCTACTAAGAGAGATCAACAGTTAATTTAGAAGCAGTATTTGATTTGAGATGGCAAATGACCAAAAATATCAAGTTAGCTATGACCAATCTCTTATCCAACAAGGCTGTATGATATACTGTTTTCTTTCCCACTTAAATATTTCAGACTTGCATAAAACTACCAATCTCGCTTTCCATAGGATGAAGCTTTTAGTTCACTAAGGATTAGAATTTTACCACTATGGTTGTACAATGGCACACCTTGGCAGAATTTCAGGAAATACCAGATAAGCTTAGTCCCCATGTGGTATTTGCAAAAGAACTTAATTGTAGCAGAAAGCTGTTTTTGTTGCTACTGTTGCATCAAACCCGAATTTTTTCTCCCCACTAAACAAAAGTGTTTTATTGTGGTCAAGACCTGTCTTAGATGATAGTGTTTCCTCTGGCATTGTGGACCCCAAAACACCCAACATATTGTTGCACAGTATTTCTTTCAACAGTTCTTATTCTGCACCACTCTACTGTTTTTTTCGTGATTCAGAGTCAATATTCTTGCCTACATACACGCTACCATTGGCACCTTGAAATAGTGAATATTCTTTCGATGAAAGCGGTTTGCCACTTTCATCTCTTAGACTTCTAAAGAGATGATCTTGCAGTTCATTAATTTTATTTTTGTAGTAGGAATTCTCATCATGAAGTTTCTTCCTTTCTTTAAGTATCTCTTCTTTCTTCTGTTTAAGACTGTCTATGTCTTCTTCAATATCTGCAACAAGCTCTATCTTCCTTTTACGACACAGTCGTGCTGCAACCTTATTCTTTCCTCTTCTACGAATGTCCCTTGCTCTTTGTGCTTGTGGTTCAGGCAGTGTTTCCAAAAAGGTGTTAAATTCGCTGATAGTCATATCAACTATTTCATCTTCCGAGGCAAATCTTGATGCTGTTGAGGACGAAGCAACCTTAGGCCTTGCATCTTTGTATGCATCTCTTGGCACTTTTACTGGCGTAAATCTAGTCGATGTGCTTGCTGGTTGGTCTGGAAAATCAGTTTTCTCTTGCTTTACTGTTACACTTGATAGGAGTGGTAATGGTGCACTTTCCCAGTCTCCAGTATAGGACTGACTTAAGGAAGATAACTCTGTAGAAGAAAAACCAAACAACAATACATTACATGCCTTTGAAATGGTGACCACGAGTCAATAGAAAAAGTTCTGGATGTTTGAAAGGGTGCAACAATTGGACAGCTTTTAGCCTTGGGATTATTATAAGTGAGTGGAATGATGGATTGCAGTGCACTAAAAATATCAGCAAAGAAATTTTAGAAGTTTATAACATGCTATGAACCGGCAAAGCAGATTAACCAATATCAAAAAATACCGGAAACTCTTTCTTTGTCCCTTCAAAATTTTGCATAACCATTGTTTCCAGTTTCTCTTGGGGCCATTTTAAGTCCCAAGAGAAAATAAAAACAATGCTTATGCAAAATTTTGGAGGGACAAACAAAGAGTATTATGGTATTTTTGATATTGACTTATTGTTGTACACTTCTTGTTTGAGATAAATTGGTAAGGTACCCGCCCCCATGAGGTAATTAGTGGCACCCATTAAACTGTATTTTTTAATATCTTGTCTTCTTTTCTTCCTGCCTATGTACTTTCATGAAGCTGTTCAGTGGTTTTTTACTGAATCTTACGGCTTCTGCCCTTTTATAGGCATGAATTTTAACAATTCCTTGCAGAGCGTAACATGCAGTTCTGCACGCCAAGGAAAAGATCCACTTGAATAAAAGTAATTATCGGAGTTTAATATTTGTGCACATCCTGTAGTGAAAAAACATAATTTGTTAACATGAGAGAAGACCCAAAATGGTAAGTTTCAAAAGCCCTTCGTATGCAAATAACCACCCATGACGAAAGTAAATGGATAATGGTACAGTATATGCAGTATCTTGATATCGGCCCGTTGGTACAACAATGGATCCCTTTCACTTACTTTGCTTAAAAGTCACGAAACCAAACTCGGGCAAGGTCGTTAAAGCAAACTGTGACTGTTTTTGAGCAACGTGATAAATAATAAATATTTGCTATGCGCACTTGTCATGAAATAGGGGCAAAGCATGTAATCCCTTCAGTCTTGATCATTACGTTTTGGTTACGGACGTGTAATTACGCAACGACATACTTTATTTTCCTTTACTTATCACGCACAACTCTTCGCTTTAAAAAATAAAATGAAGTTAGACATACCAGTAAAAGATCCACCACTGTCGTTTCTTGTCGCTGTTGCTTCTGAAAAAACTGGCAGAGGTTCCTGGCCAAGCGGGAGCAAGTTATCGTGTTTACTCTCGACTGTAGTTTCAACCACTGGGCGAGGATCAAAAATGTCTAATGGCAGATCATTTGAATAGTCCAAATTATCGGCAAAAGATACAAAATCGAAAGCCGCGTCTCCTTGTGTCCCAGATTCTTGAAATTCTTCGTTTGTGGCAGAGAAATCAATGGAGTATGGGTCGAGCTGTTCTAAACCATCAAATGAGAAAGGCTCTTCTAAAGAAATTGCTTCGAAAGGGTCCTTTCTGATGAAATCGGTTGGAACGTACGATTCGTGAGGGCTGTTTGGAACTTTCCTGGTGTAAGCGTCGACCGGGCTCAATGGTTCGGTCTTGACAATAGGGTAAAATGATTGCTGCTCTGGTGTAAAGGCTTTCTTTTGAGGAGGTTCATCGTAAATAGAGTCCAGGTCAATGTAATCCTCCAGTTCAAAATCAAATCCCTTCAAAAGATCTTGATCAGCCAAGGAAAATCCACTGGCTGCACCAGCATTGTTGAATTCTTCGGGTGCTTGAAAATTGCCACAGCTTGACTCGAGATCGTGAGGAGGAGAACCACTGACTGAGGAAAGAGCGGATGGCGATCGACCACCGTCGGAGCAATAACCGCTATCCAATTCAGCACTGAAAGACGTGCGTGTTTCTCTGGGTGCGTGACTCTCTCCATTAAATAGCATGGCAACTGCATCTGTGTCAAGTTGGTTCTGACTTGCCGTATGCCAATCTAGAAACTCACTGAATGGGTTGCCTTGTGCTACTATTTCTTTTGGTCCAATTGGAAAGTTGAAGTTGCTTGTGCTGCTTGGCGCAAATGCTACTCCAGTGTAATTGTGAGGGTACGCAACAACTGGCATCGGCGGAGTTGTATTTTGGCCCAGAAACCCTTGAAGATCGGGTCTGAGAAGTGAGAGGGCCATCGTAAGATGTAGCAAGTTCGTAGAGTCGAAATATTTTTTGCCAACAGCCATATTTGAACCGGTAATTATCTTCGCGTGGTAAGACTTCAAGGGAACTCGATTTGGTACACTAGAACTGTCCCACTGTCTGAGTAGTTTGCCTGCAAAATTCCTTTTTGACCAATTCACTTTGTGAACGCAAAAGACGAAAACTCGTTCGTTTCCAAGTTATCCGCCCTACAATGTGCAAAAATTTCCTCGTGATCAATTCAATAATGCGCTGAGTCACCGTGCTTTTATAGTGGAACAAACTATTTTGGTATCGATGATGTAGTTTTCTAGAACGTCCAATGACAAGGCTCAAATCTCAACAATCTCAACACTGATTGGTGGATTTCTTATTGACGTCATTTGACAATATATCAACTGTTTTCTTTCTGTTTTCCTGTTTTGCTGAGTTTTGTCCAATAGGTGAATGACAATTGACGTCACCGCATACAACGTCGATCGGGTTAAGCCAGCGGTATTTAAATTCAACATGGCTGACAGTGAATTTACAGAAGCAGAAAGAAAACGCTTAGAAATTATCAACAAGCAGTTCTCTTTACGACAGAAGAAAATTGCCCAAATGAAAAGAAGAAACATTGCAGTATTTGGCTGTCTTTTGTTTTCAGTAGCTGGAATTTGTATCCTTTGAAACTCTCATTTTGCACGATGCAAAAGCTGAAGCTTAGTTCCTTCCTCACGAGTGCAACAAGTATGAACTGAAGGTAGTTTGTAAGACCATGACCTTTTAAATGAAAACTGCCAGCTAAACCTAACTGTGACAATCACGTCCTCTAACCCAAAGTATTATCTTAATGGGATAAGGAGGTGCAAGGAATGCGCAGTGGTGAGAGCACTCGCCTCCCACCAATGTGGCTCCTGGTTCGATTCCGAGATCCGGCGTCATATGTGCGTTGAGTTTGTTGGTTCTCTACTCAGCACCCAGGTTGGACACTTAATTTTGAGAGCACTCGCCATTGGGGCGAGTGACCCTCAAAATGCACTCGCCCAAGAGTTTACCCCCCCCCCCCCCACCCCCTTAATTTCTCCAGCCAATTTAGTCATCTTTCACTTTTGCTATTTAAAGCCATTGAAATTTACTTCAACACTGAAAGGCTATTAAATTAAATAGGAAGTCTGTTTTAGTTTCCACACGCATTGATCAGGGTGCCGGGAAAGGACGGGAAAAAATTCGCTTGCAATGTTGTCAAGCACGAGCACCGAGGATTATTACTTCAATGAAAAATAATATTTAAAGACCTTAAATCCCAAGAAAACACAATGGAGGTGTGATATTATGAAGTGGCGGCCGGGCGTCTGTTAAACCCACCGGATCATCTGCAGCTTTCAAGTGGAAATGTATCTCAAAATTGGAAAAGATTTAAGCAAAAGTGGAGTAACTATGAGCTAGCTATCGGAATAGCCAGAAAAGAAGATCCCATTCGAGTAGCAACTTTTCTCACTGTGATTGGCGACGAAGCCCTAGATGTTTACAATGCATTCACGTGGGACAGTGACGCAGACAAAGTCAAAATGGATAAAGTTCTAGAGCATTTTGAGCAGTACTGTGAGCCTCGCAAGAATACAATCTACGAGAGGTATTTATTCTTTTCGCGTGGACAGGAAAGTGGGGAGCCCATTGATAAATATGCCACTGTTCTACGAAACATGGCAGACTCTTGTGAATTTCAAGATTTGAAAGATTCGTTGATACGCGACCGCATCGTGTTTGGAATCGCTGATCACAACGTGAGAGAGCGTTTGTTGCGAGTCCCAGATTTGACGCTGAATAAAGCTCTAGAACTTGCACGAGCTGCCGAAGCAACCCAAAGCCAGTTGAAACAAATGCAAAACTTGCACGAGGTTAATGCAGTAGGGAAGAAGAAAGAAAACTTCTTCCGAAAGAAACAAGAAGAGAAGAAAAAATCAGCCAACGGCAGTGCTCAGCAGATCGACTGCAAATTTTGTGGCAGGAAACATGTACCAGACAGATCAAAGTGCCCTGCATATGGCCAACAGTGCAACAAGTGTGGAAAAAGAAACCATTTTGCTGCGAAGTGTACAGGAGGAAGGCAGTCCAGTCGTAATTTACATGCCAATCAGAATTTGAATTATGTGCAAGAAGATTCAGATGGGAGTCAATTTGAAGAGTATACTATTGATGTCATAACTTATCAAGTCAGTGCTGTGGAAGAAAAGAAACACCCAAAACAGTTGTTTACATCAGTCAAAGTAAACAATGCTAAAGATGTTACATTTCAGTTGGACTGTGGAGCAACTTGTAATTTGCTATCACTAAAAGAATTCTCAAGCATTATGGGGGATCCCAAAGATCTGTATTTGAGGAAAACTTCTGCAACACTCAAGATGTACAATGGAACCACTATGACTCCACTTGGAAAGTGCACTCTCAAATGTGCCAAAGGTGAGATGAGTACAGATGCAGATTTTTTTATAACTAATGAGGATGTCAGGCCTATATTGGGTGCTGAGTTATGTCAGGAACTGAACTTAATCAAGGTTATGGCAAGTGACATTTCAGAGTCAGAAACTGTGAATGCAGTAAATGACAAGGTTCAAACTGCCCACATTGTTCTAACCAGAGATCAAATTTTGAAACAGTACAGTGATGTTTTTGGGGGATTAGGGTGCATGGATGGCCCATACCATATGGAACTCGATGAAACTGTAAAACCTGTTGTCCACCCCCCTAGGAAAGTCCCTGTAGCACTAAGAGACCGTTTAAAGGAAGAACTGGACAAATTAGTCAGAGAGAAAGTTATCACCCCCGTTACAGAACCTACAAATTGGGTGTCTAGTTTGGTTCTAGTAAACAAGCCAGAGAAGTTAAGAATTTGTATTGACCCACAAGATTTAAACAGAGCCCTGCTGAGAGCCCATTATCCTCTCCCCACCATTGAAGATGTGGCAACTAGGCTATGTAAGGCTAAAGTCTTCTCAGTTTTGGATGCAAAGAATGGATTCTGGCAAGTTCAGCTAGACAAACCGTCGTCACTCTTGACCACGTTTAATACACCTTTTGGCCGTTATCGCTGGCTTCGCTTACCATTTGGAATCAAATCAGCCCCAGAAGAGTACCAGCGAAGAATCCATGAAAGCCTACAAGGTCTGAAAGGTATAGAAGACATTGTAGATGACATACTCTGTGTTGGTGAGGGTGACACCTATGAAAACGCAGTTAAGGATCATGACAGAAACCTAATTGCACTCTTGGAGAGATGTCGTGAGAAGAATATCAAGTTGAATCCAAAGAAGTTACAGTTGAGAAAGCAAGAAGTGCCCTACATCGGTCATGTACTGACCCCTGATGGCCTCAAGCCGGATCCAAGTAAGGTCAAGGCAATTGTAGAAATGCCTACACCTTCAGACAAGAAGGCCGTGCAAAGAGTGCTTGGAATGATTACGTATCTTGCTAAATTTCTGCCTAACCTGTCTGATGTGACGGAGCCGTTGAGACGTTTATTAGACAAAGATGTGCAATGGCACTGGAACGATACACACGAGAAATCATGGAAGCAAGTGAAACAATTGATCACAAGAGAACCAGTGTTGAAGTATTTCGACCCCAGTAAAGAAGTAACACTGCAATGCGATGCATCGGAATCTGGACTGGGTGCTGTCATACTGCAAGAGGGTCAGCCTATAGCATTCTCGTCAAGAGCGCTTACCAGTACTGAAAGAAATTATGCTCAAATAGAGAAAGAGCTGCTCAGCATAGTTCACGGGTGCACACGCTTTGACCAGTACGTTTATGGTAGGCCAATTACAGTACAGACGGATCACAAGCCGCTAGAGAGCATTTTCAAGAAATCTCTGCTTTCGGCCCCCAAAAGGCTCCAAAGAATGTTATTACAGCTCCAGAGGTATAGCTTGAATATAGTGTACAAGCCTGGAAAGGAACTATTCATTGCTGATACACTCAGTCGAGCATTCCTTCCCAATAAGCCGAGTACAGAAGAGTTGAAGTCGGAGGTTTTATCAGTCAAACAGGAAGAGCATCTAATCAAATCCATTGAAGAGATCAACATGGTCGAGTTTCTGCCAATCACAAGTCAACGCCTTGTTGATCTCAGAAGAAAAACTGATCTTGACGAAGGTCTTCAGCAGTTGAAACATATTATCAAGATTGGTTGGCCAGAAACAAAAGAAGAAGTCCCATCAGAAATCAGGAGATATTTTGACTTCAAAGAAGAGCTCAGCATCCAAGATGGTATCCTCTTCAAAGGAAATCGAGTAATAGTACCTGTAGCGCTAAGGCCCCACATGATCACGCAAGTACACTCAAGCCACCTTGGTATTGAAAGTTGTTTAAATAAAGCAAGAGATGTCCTGTTTTGGCCTGGCATGACCGCAGAGATCAGGGACTGTGTTTCTAAGTGCGAAACATGTAACACTTATCAGACAAACCAGCAGAAAGAACCACTCATACCTCATGATCCACCTAAACGTCCTTGGTCTCATGTTGCAACAGACCTTTTCAGTTTTGACAACAAGGAGTGGTTTATCATCGTTGACCACTGGTCAGATTACTTTGAACTGAACCAATTATCCAGTACCAACTCAAGCTCTGTTATCAAGTCTCTCAAGAATCAGTTCGCACGCCATGGCATACCTGATACTCTGTATTCTGACAACGGACCACAGTTTGCTTCCAGAGAATTCAAAGAATTTACATCCGCCTGGCATTTTGACCACCAAACGTCTTCACCACACTATCCACAATCAAATGGCAAGATTGAAAATGCTGTTAAGACAGCCAAGAAGTTACTAACCAAAGCAAAGGCAAGTGGACAAGATCCATACTTGGCCATTTTGGACTGGCGAAACACACCTTCACCCAGTATTGGATCATCACCAGTACAAAGATTATTTGGACGACGTACAAAGACACTGTTACCTACAGCAGGAACTTTGTTACAGCCAAAGATCGTGGAGGGAACTGAAGGCAAGCTCAAAGAAAGAAAGACGAAACAAGCACTGTTTTACAACAAAGGAACAAAAGAGCTTCCTGTGCTTCAACCCGGAGACACAGTGCGCATGAAACCGCTGCCATCAGACAAAGAAAAGCTGTGGAGAAAGGGATCTGTTGTC
>NC_090883.1:38740666-38745666 GCF_036669925.1 Montipora capricornis
GATACCTGAATAATTTTTTTTCCTCACACTTAGACTGCAAAGAATCAGTACAACTTAAAAGCACTGCTCTTATTAAAAGTAGCATGTGAAGACAGAACTTGACTGTTGACTTTCAGTCTACACTTGGCATGTCTTGATTCTATAAAGTTTATTCAAGGTTAGGGTCTCCCCTTGTTGTCCTTGCTGCCAGCCTCTGTTTCATATTGTGTCCACATAGTTTTGCTTCCAAACATCTTGACAGAATGTGCCAAGACCAATGGCCTGTCTTGGCGATGTCCTGCCCAGATAGATCCAATTATTGAGCAAATTTGGTCCAAAAAAATATCTAGTGCACATTCAAAATAACTTATTTGAGTTGCCGTCCTAATTAAAACTGACATGACAGAACAGGCTATGCAGCAGTGAATAGGTATTTTCAAAGTTTGTTTTAAGTCTCTAGTCAGCTTATAATTAACAATTATTTGCTGAAGGTGAAAGCACTCATTATTATATGAATTTACATTGGCTAGACTCAAGCTTATAGGATGAATAGGTATCAATTTCCTCATTATTTTTCTTTGGTCTGCTGGTAATGTTTTTTCAGGAAATTTCCTTAATATTTTAAGATGGATATACACTCTTAGCAACAAGGCAAGAAAAACTGGACTTTGATGACTGATGGAGAGCATAGACCTGTAGAGGAGAATATCTCATTGCCATTCCTGAGGATAACTTTGGAAGAAAAAACTACATTATTGCAATGGCCAATCTTTTTTATGCATCCTAATTTCTCACCTTCATATTACCAAGGAAGTTTATAAAGACTATCAAACCTCTCTTTTAAGTGCCAGAATCCTTGGAAATATGGTTAAGGAGCAAAAGAGATGACTTAGTTTCAAGGTGGAAATATGAGAGTGCACTGTGTGAAATTTACCTGTTGCAGGATTATTGATAAAAACAGGCCCGAATTGCACAAGTAAGTCAATAAAATTGTCAAATTGGAGACATAGTGCTTGCTTGTGGACTGTTGTTCTGACTGTTCAAATGATTAATGAATGCTCTACTGTTAGACAGTAGAACACTTTCGTACTTGTACTTTAAAACAATGGACAAGAAACAGAAAGCTATCTTGTATGTAAATTGCCACAAAACCATTTCTTTCAAAACCTTAACCCACTGACCCCTGAGAGTGAGACTTTTAACAGATTTTACTTGTCAACTGGGGGCGTCCTAGGCCTTTGAGTTGGGATTGATTGATATAAATTATTTCCCAGGACAAAATTTGGGAGGAAAGCAGGGTTGGGGCAGAAGTAAAAGCTCTTGACTTCCATGTGTCCATGTGTTTGGAGGTTTCTCTCAGGGTACTCCAACATTTAATGGGAGGGGGGACTGCTTAACTTGAATGCATTTTCAGATTTTCAGTGTCCAAAATTAGAACACTTTTGCTGAGGTATATTACCTTAAGAGTGAAATAAAGAACCTAATTATAATAATTATTAGGTATCATCATCATCATCATATATCTGCATGTTTTCCTAATCATAAATGTAATCTGAGGTAGCAGTGTTTAAGAGTTTCCCCCAATGACAATATACACTTACATAACAATAAAGCAGTTCACCACAGACTTCTAGAGCTTTTGTTTTATTCATCACATGAAGGTGCCAATTTTGTGTTACACGTAACTAAGTTTTTGAAACAGTATTAAACCCTAAGTGTAGACAAGGAACCATGATCCAAGCATAATATTTGCCTTTCTGAGTGTTTAATTTGTGCAAAATGATTATACTACTAGTTATGCAAAAACAGCCATGTTGTCCATACCAGACAAAAACTATAGATGATTAATTTTCTTCAAACCAGGGTAAGAAAAATGGTTACTTGTCCTCAGTTTAGTCCAAGATTACTTTTTTTTGGAACCAGATGAATAACAGAAAGGAAGCATTGCAGGGATCACTCAAACTTTTACTTGCAGTAAAGATTTAAACATGAGTAGTTTTTCAATAAGTATGGTATTCACTCAATCACAAAATTGGGATGAACAACAAGGAATGGGTCTTCCTCTTCTGATGGTGTGTAAGCCTCTTCTGTTGCACCCCATTCCTTCAATGCCAAAATTACATGATCCTGAAACCATTCAAAAACTGTTTTCACTAATGTTATCAATCACACAGGCAATACTAAACCACGAAACAGCAAAACGAAACACAAAAACACCATTTATGACCTCACCATACATCAAATACTAACCAACAGAGGTTGGAATAGAGATTAAATATCTACAATCGGCGTCAAAATTGTTGAGACACTCTTATCCTTTTGGGTCGACTTCAACCTCGGTGCAAAAATACCCCCCTCCGTTGCACAATGTTGTGTTTTTTTCTGTTTCCTACGAGTCTTTTAAACAGCGGTACAACATTGATTAGGGTGGGAGAGAGGGAGGGGTATCCCGCAAAAGTACTTTTTGAACATTAACTTTTCTTTGCAAACAATTTATGTGTCGTTGCCAGTGTGCTCTGTTGGCAACTGTCTCAACTAATTTTGTCGCGGATTGTAGGCATAAACTATATTTAATCTCAAATCCAACCTTTTTCGGTTAGTATTCAATGTACATATGGTGGGGTCATACTTGGTGTTTTGGTGCTTCATTTCACTGTTTCGTTGTTTAGATTAATAATGTCCCACTCACACTGTGCCTTTAAATGTGCTTGGAAGTTAAACTTTAAACTAAAGGTGACACTTTTAAACTGCCATTAATTTATATATGTTCAATGATAGTTGATGGATTGTGAACAACATGAGCAGATGCAGGGGATCAAAATCAGCCAATTAAATTGCTAAATGTTATGCATTTACCTATTCTGCTATGCTGGTTGATTTTAGTAAAAACTAAACCAATGATTGGAATTTGAATACATAGGTCAGTAAATTTTCCTTCACTGTTTCCTTGACTTGTCGATTAGTGCCCAAAATTAGCTCATTTTTTTAGTAAGCTGTTGTCAACAGGTTGTATCATCAATGATCCTTACACCTTGACAAACATAATGAAAAAAAAAAAAAAAAAAAAACCTAAAATTCCTTACAAGGTGCATGGACAAGTAAATCCCCAAATTTGATGCAAGACAACAATTGTATTGGTTGCCCACAAAGGATTCTTTCCTTAACATCAAGTGGAAAGTACACATGAAGCAGCAAGGTACTTACATGAGTTATAAGTCGATCCAGCACCTTGTCAACAAGTAGTTTCTTTTCAGCTAACTCTTCCTCTGTCTCGATCTGACTTTCAATGTCTTTTAGATACTGGTTCACAATGTCACTTCTGCGCACTCCTGATTCACCTGTGAACAAATGGAAATTTGATTTATGGGCAACTCAAGTAGTATTTATAATAATTTAAACAAATAAATTGATTTTGCATGCATACAATATTGTTATTTAAAAATTATATATTAATCAGGGTTTTCATTAGTGTAGTGTATTAGACTGGAAACAGTGTTATGGCGAAGATATGATATCGTTGACATCACCTATTGTCATTAATGTGCCTGGCTATCCAAACAAAGGGTCTTTCATTCCTGTGGTTGGCACATTTGAATAACAAACAATGTTCTTAAATAGATATCTTCCCACTCTCTTCGTCATGTGTGTGCACGTGTGTGGAGAGCCATGGTCCTAGATCGAGTTTAGTAGTTGTGTTCTTTGAGAAGATCCTGACAGTAATAATTTCAATTACCGGTAAGAAGTTTTTTCATAGGTATTTAAAATGAGATTAGGGTTAATTTGTTTCCTCTGAAGTGCACTTTTCCAGCTATTGGAAAATAATTTGTTCATGTGGTTGGCAGCCAATAAAAACAGTGTGGTGGTCACATGACTGAAAACCCCTAAAAAAATTTTTAAAAAACCCCATAGCAGTTAAAAATGTCACCCAACTTACATTTCATATCTTAATTACAGAAGAAATGTTTGGTATTTTCATATGGAGTACTACATGTAGTAATATTATTATTTGGGGTCACTTACTTACCTACATCACACATATACTTCATAAGTAGAATACAATATTTGCATGAGATCTTAATGGGATTGAAAATAGGCACACCCGTGTAATCTATCAACAATCACAATAACTTATTCTACCAACATAAACCCTCACCATCACCAGCGCTTTCTTCTGCCCTCCTAATTGAGATTACTAGTTGTGTAGCCATTGATTTGTATTCTGTATACTTCAAGGACAGCTTTGATTTACTCTTGTCACTCCTGTGGGAATCCTCCTCGACATGGCCATTGACCATGCCACTTGGATGGGGTGCTGTCTGGGTATCACCAGTTGTATCCACATCCATATCTTCAGTCAAGACAAACATAATTTACTGTTTTTCTGCATTTGTACCATCATCATTAATTTTTTGTATAACTTTGAATGCAGGATGGGATTTAAGCTGAGATGAATGCCAGTTTCACTGCCATTATTTGCATTTAAGTAGGTTTCTTATACAAATGTCTTGCATACTGCTAGGACAGACAATGCCAAATGGTGGCATGACCATATTGATTATATAAGTGGTAAAATTAGCAAAAGTTTAAATATTATTACGAAACTAAAAAGTCATGTTACAAAACGGGCACTACTAAACCATAAAACAGTGAAATGAAACACTAACACACCACGTATGATCCCACCATAGATTGAATTTGAGGTTAAATATGGTTTTGGCCCTAATTAGGCCCAAAACATTATTGCTCCTAATTCATTGAGATTAAGGGTGCATTCAATTGACCATATTCCGGAATAGGAATAAGTGGAATAGAAGTTAGAAATCCTTCGTTTTTTATGGAGATTCACATTAATTAAAATTGTCAAACACCCGCTAAAATGCTATTTTAAACATATCTTTATCATCCTTGTTGCTTCAAAAAAATCATCACTGCATGTATTCCTATTCCAGAATAGGGTCAATCGAATGCACCCTAAAATTAGGAGCAATAACTTTTTAGGCCTAATTAGGCCTGAAACGATG
>NC_090883.1:38750666-38758166 GCF_036669925.1 Montipora capricornis
TAATGATATAAAAACTAGGCGCTCCATGAGCGTACACTGGGTTGCCTGTGGTACATGTTACTCGAAAACAGAATGGACTTGGGTGGTATTGAACTGCAGAATTCCAGGCAATTTTTTTTAAGTCGGGGGTCATTAAGATCATTGAAGGGTTCACCCAAAAGTTGTAACAGCAGATGCCCTTTGGCTCACGTTCATACGACGAAACATCTTTTTCCGAGGTTAAAAACCTTGCTACCAGGCTATTAATCATTTGTCAGAAAGAAAAAATTCCTGTCATCTTTAGAAAAAATAGGCACGCATTGCGCACGTATGGCACTTTAATTTAAGAAAACATGTACCGTGTTTCTATTGAGTTATAGAAACACGAGTGGAAGTTTGGGAGAACGAGAAATGCTATGGGAACACGAGCTGCAGGCGAGTGTTTCCACAGCTTTTTCGAGTTCTCCCAAACTTTCATGAGTGTTTCTATAACTCGATAGAAACACGGAGTACGTGTTTTCTATTTCTTTTAGAAAGCAACACGACGAGAAAAAGGAAAACAGCTTGTTAACTCTAATTATCAAAATGTAAATTCTTTTTGCTCACACCATGACTACGTCAACAGCTCGTGCTAGTTCTGTGTCTCCATCAAGTTATAGAAACACAATTTTTAACCAATCAGCCCGCATATTTTCTTAGGACTATTTTCTAATCTATATTGTCAACTGAGCTGTGTTTTGTCTTCCAGGAGATTCAAGTTGTCTTTGCATATAAGTAGCTCTCATAGTACACGATATTGTTTTGGTATTGTATCTCATCTTATGGTTCACCACTAAATTTTCTCCAATTCTTATTGGTTTAAATTGATCACGTGACGCGACAGTGTTCTTCCGCGGAGAGACACTATCAGCCCATAGTGCCCGTCCGAGGAAAATACCCGGATGGATAGTAGTCGTCCGCTGAAAAAACAGTTGACAGTTGTACGCTATTCTTTCGCTGCGAATTATTGACATTTGTGACAGCCTGTACGCATGAATAAATATTTGATTGATCTGCATTAAGTGGGTTTTGACTGTTTTTCAATTGGCGCGCGGAAGAAAATTTAGTGGTGAACAATAAAGACAATAGAGTGTTTATGTCTCGAACTATCGGTCTGATAGTTGCCCCTTGGAAATTTGATGTTCTTAAAACTAGCATATTAGCCCTCGAAGCTCCGCTTCTCGGGCAAATATTTGTTTTAAGAACATCAAATTTCCATGGGGCAAATATCAGCCGATAGTTCCTCCACAGAAACACTCTACTGTTTAAGTAGTGCCCCCTGAGAAGACATGTGGTTACTAGCAAAGTACTAAACCCAGAGAGATTGAAGAAAATAAAAGGGAATCGAGAAACATTGGCTGCTAGGGTGACATGTTGATCATTTTCAAGTTCCCTCACAACTTCTTTTCACCACAAGTTTATAAGCATGCACTCTGAGTGTCTGACAGCTTTGTAATACTAAATTTCACTGAACTTAGTCCCTGTCCGGTGGGATTAGTATCTGGATGGGTGACCTAAAAAATATACCACTTTGTAACAGAAGCATAGGACAGAAAATTCTATTTTAACGCTCAAAAATGCAAACTAAGCAAGGTACAGATTTTGTTAGCTTGCTTTATGCAAAAGTAAATAAATATTGATACACAGTTTTTAGGAAAAGCAGAGGGAAGTTTTCAGGACGGTCGATCGAGAATAAAATATTTTGCCATCAGCAACAAAATTTACGACATGAAAACATTAATTTTGAACTGTGAATATAAAAAGTTACCGTCAGCGAAAAACATTTTGCGAGATTTTTGCTACATTCAATTTTGTTATTGTACGTTTGGCTGCACAAGTAAATAGCAAAATCGAATTTAGCAGGCGCGGTGATCAAGTTACCGTGGCATGTTTACTCGCAAAACAGTGAAGCATCTGTGTCAAATGATGGCAAGATACCGGGTTTTTGCTTTTGTTAGTTTTCTTTTTCTTTCAAGTGTTATAAAGTTTGACAAGAAATGTGCGAATCCAACACAGAGATCACAATCGCCCAACTCTTGAGGTTGACCATTGTTTCTGCAAAGTCAAAAATTTACTCTCCAAGACGAGGTTATTTATCACCAGGTAATTCCATCGTTTTGGAAATAGCAGCTACTTTATTATTCATCAGCGTCACAATTATTTGATGATTTTTGGGCTCATTTTGTTAAAACTCAAGCACCCTTCCAACAGACCTGTTCATTTTCGTGACTTATGCACGAGCTGCCGCACTACCACAAAAATCCTCCCCTATCACATTTCAACCCACTTAGGCAAATTTGTTAAGCTCAAAAATTACACAACATGAAAAATTTTCAAACAGTGGAAATCTCACAAAAACCTTTTCCAGCAAATAATTTATTGAAACAAACAACATATTTGCCATTAGAGGCAAAAACCCTTCCTATTTCAATTGCATGCGTGTAAACAAGACACAATCCATGTCACAAAGCATATGCAATTAAATAAATTTCTGACAGTTTACATCAAACCCTTTTCAAAAGAACTTGACCATAAATAACGAAGCACAAAAGAGACAACAAGCTTTCATTCAAATAATTCTTCACTGTCACATTTCCAATTATTTTTGCCTTTGCAGAGTTGAGTACAAAATAAATGTAAATTGCCAGAAAACTTAGATGTGACTTCAGTAAAAACTGTGATGCATTGAAGGCATTCGATTCCTTCAGTGTTGTATATAATACCAAGTTAGAAAAAATATTAGAAACAAAGATCACTTGATATCCAATGGTGAAGACCATTACTTGTCGCTTTAAAAATTCCGAATATTTATTTTTCACTGCCTGTCTTGTTCATCCAATTGACGTTCCATTCTTGAGCTCCATGAGGGTATATTTTGTCTAAAGATCCACTAAAACGCCATTCGTGTTACAATGACTTTTGACGCCATTGAAGGTTAACAAGAGTTAGTGAAATTTCCAATTGTTACCGGAAGACTGTGCAGAGTTGAGTTCAAATAAATACAAATAGACAGACAATAGAGATCACAGATCCACTTAAAGTGTTTGATTCCTTCTCTGTCTTTGTTAAACCCGTAAGTTACCACAGAATTTTCCATTAATTTTTGGTTTCAGTGTTGTACATAACACCACACTTGGCTTGGCAAAATAATTATTAGAAATACAGCTCATTTTGATTTCGGCTCAACGGGCGAAAGATTGTTGTTGAAGTCCATTACTCATCGCTTTTAAGATTCCAGATATTTATTTTTCACCACCTGTCTTGTTTATCCAATTGATGTTCAATTCTTGAGCTCCATAAGGGTAGAATTTTGTTTAAAGATGCACTTAAACGCCATTCGCATTACAATGACTTTCGACGCCATTGCAGGTTAATTAAATGTTCTCCTGTGTGCACCAGGGAAATATACGCATCACCCCACCCCCCTCAAATCTGTCAAAACATGCAGACTCTATGCACAAAGACACCACTTAGCAGGGGTGTGACAGGCAAGACTTCTGCCGACACGGAAAAAAGAAAAAAAGAAAACAACGAAATATTACCCATTTTCCGACTGGGATTGCCATACTGGCCGCCCAGTCATAAGACAGATAGGGGAATGTAAGAGAAACTATGTTGTTGACATAAAATAAATTAAAGCATAAATTTTCTTTTGTTAATTATACCAGCCAAAATGTTTCGTGTCAGAATAATGGACGCAAGTTAAGGTTCACAGTGCAACCAGGCTGACAATCATACAGTTTGATCCCACTGCAGTTTGGAGAATTGCAAACAAGACCCAAAAGTTAAGTTCACAATCTCCAAACAGGAGTAGCATCAAACTATGAAAAATTGAGGCTTTAAAATGAAACATTTCAACTCATGGTTTACTTACCGTTGGTTTGAACTGCCGAGCGAAGGTTATGTACCTTTGTACCTCATCCTGTTGGGAAAACACTGAAATTTGGTCCCATTTTTAAAATACTCAATAAAGTTAATTTGTTAGTTTCAAATAGAAATACAGAATGCAATATACTCTTGGACTGACCACAGAGTAAATTCTCTCAACTGCCTCTCCAAGCCGGCTATGTAAGTCAACAATTCTTCGTGCTATGGCATAATCAGTTACCTGAAAAGGGAGTGAGATCATAAGATCATAAAGGAAAAGTTAACCACAAGTTCTCAATTTCCTTGATAACAATAAAGGCATGAGAAATGAGATATTGATAGAACCCATTGGGAACTCGGAAAAAATCCGAGCCCCAGATGGGTTTTCGAACCCACAACCCTCCGTGATCTAGTCGGACGCTCTAACCACTGAGCTACTGGAGACTCTATGGCGAGCAAGGGGGGCGTTACTAAACACAGGAACGAAACAGAACGGAACGGAATATACCGGAATATGCCGGAATGAGGCGGAATGACACCGGAATGAGACGGAATGAACAAGAATGGTACCGGAATGAGGCGGAATGACACACAAATAAAGCAGCATATACCGGAATAAACCGGAATATGCCGGAACAAGGCAGAATGACTCTGGAATAAGACCGAATGACATTGGAATGAGACAGAATAAACAAGAATGGTACCGGAATATACCGGAACGAGGCAGAATGACAACAGAATAAGGCAAAAAAAACCGGAAGGACATCAGAATCAAGCTGATTAGCGTGGACCGGAATGACAAGGAACAAAAAATGATTCATTCTGTGAATGAATAAATGTTGCAGAATAGAGAGACTGGCAAAAAAAAAAACAATTTACATTAAGGGGAAGTAACAAGGCTTGGAACGAGTCACGACATGTTCTCACAATTTTTCATGTAAATATATTATCAACGATCGATCTTTTTTTCTGTACTTCTGACTTCTTTCTTTAAACAAGGAAACACTGCGTTCAGGTTCGATGGCATTATTGCCAAAAATTGGGAAGAGAAAAAGAGTCTTTCGGCCGTTTGCGCGAATCTATTTCCGTATATCTCCATCACGTGTGGGTCGTGGGAAGCAGACTAGCAGCAACGGTAATTGGTTTGTGGTTCGCTGAACTTGACTGTGATTGGTCAATGCACAATTGACATGTCAGAATGAAATGAAAATGTTGACGGGTTTACTGACTCGCACAGTGAAAGCCGCCTCCGAGATCCATAGACAAAAACAATTAGAATAACATTCTGTTTCTCTTGCTCTTGTATTTGTTCACGAAAAAAATGTTACTTCCACAAAAAATAATTATTCATTTAGTAACGGATATACTGTATTTACCCGTGTATAAGTCGATCCCATGTATAAGTCGACCCCCCATTTTTGATGGCAAAAAATGCAATTTCTTAATTTCTTTGTTAAATGTTCATGGGACACTAATCTTGTATTCTTCGATTCTGGAAATGTGGATACACAAAAAAATCAGGGCCTCAAGCGCTTAATAGTTTTGTTGTTCAACAGCTGTTGTATATGCGGGCATTTTGTCCTTGTTTTTCGAAAAAGTTCTCAGAAAATCGAACATGTAAACCTCAAACTCACCTGTTTCGTTGTTCAAGGATAAAGGGCTTTAGAGGATAAGCACAATGCAACATCACAGAAGCAGGAGTCAATCTTTGAAAATAACTTGTGAACGATGCGAAAATGTGCAAGGTTTAATTGGTCCTTGACTTATAATTTCTCAAATGACAAACAAAACAAAACTCATAAACCAAACAATACGAAGTTTGCAAAAGCATTTAAATCTGACAGGTTTGTATAAAGAATAAAAAACATTCATTACCGACCAGCATTTTCATGCAACACGAGTGACGATGTTTGCACACAAACATGAGGTATTACGCCAGGTTACTAAGCCATTGAGCGATCGTGTTTTATTTGAAGAAACAAAAATGCCTTTTAGAGCTTTCCGCCATTGGAAAACGAATTTTTCCAGTGTCTATTTCATATTTGTGCTTGTGAGTATCTTCAACATTTAGAGTTGGACAAATCCTTTTTCATTTCAACTGGAATTGCTTATATTTGTTTTGAAGTCTTTTGTCATTCATTTTGAAGTCTTTTACGTCGGCTTTTGTCCACTGCGTTTGTTATGCCCAAGACAACGTTAACATTATTATCTTATTTTTGAATAAATTATTTAGCTGGAACTTGGCTCAAAATCTTTGACCTGTGTATAAGTCGAGGCCGATTTTTGGAGCTTCTTTTGAGGCCATAAAAGGTCGACTTATACACGGGTAAATACGGTACCTGTCAAATTTTTCTTGTGATCGAAGTGTTCCAAATGTTAGAAAAGGCAAAAACACATGCAATGCCCTTAGGGAATCACGTGACACAACAAAAGCATTTTCAGGTTCATCCGCCCCATTCCGGTGTCATTCCGGCTCGTTCCGGTATATTCCAGCACCATTCTTGTTCATTTCGTCTCATCCCGGTGTCATTCGGTTTTATTCCAGAGTCATTCCGCCTTGTTCCGGCATATTCCAGTTTATTCCGGTATATTCTGCTTTATTTGTGTGTCATCCCGCCTCATTCCGGTGTCATTCCGCCTCATTCCAGCATATTCCATTCCGTTCCTGTGTTTAGTAACGCCCCGAGCAAGGGTGACATGTGGGTCTTTGACTCGAGCTGCATCACGCAGCTACAGAGTCAAATGACGACTGACAGCATAGCTCATAACTGCATTGCGCAGTCACATTAAAGCATATCTGAGATGCGGCCAACCAATCACCCAAGTGAGCGAATTCGCTCACTTGGGTGGTTGGTTTGAATCCCATCTGGGGCTCGGATTTTTTCCGAGTTCCCAATGGGTTCTATCAACATCTCATTTCTCATGTGTATATATCATTCTAACAATCAAGGCATCAACTTTAAACTTTATCTAACTGAAGAAACAGCCTTCTCGATGAACAAAATTAACTTTAATGCCAACGATGAAGGAACCATTCTACAATCGAACAGGAACGCAAAAATGACAATACAATACAAGTGGACTTAGCTAGTAAAATGAAGACACTTACAAGAACTCCGTAAGGTGGGAAATGACAAGCAAGTCCTTAAGATAGTTCGCAGAGTCTTAAGAAACACAAAACATGGCCGACTCGTTTGGCCGAGAATATGAGTCCCCGGTCAGCGGGTTTACTTAAGAAGAGTCCTGTTATCATTTTGGCTGGCGCGAAACTCTGCACTAACATTTGACTTATCGCCTGTACCTCATTGCAGTCATCCACAAGGATGAAAAAAAGATCAAATCTTGACATGATTGGTGCTGACATGTTAAGGTTATGCTAAAAAAGAAAAGAGCAAGATCAGTAATTAGTCATACCTTTTGTTACCATGCCAAACATATAAAAGTAAATTAATTCTACCTTTTATTTACCAAAATACTATGTACTTATTGACTGAGCGGGAGGGCCAGATGGGAAAATATTTGGCCTGAGGTCATGGTGTATGGACCAAGTGCAGCAAAAGGCAGTGTGCCATGGCCAAGGGCCAAAAAGTTTCCTGTTTGGACTGACCTAAACTC
>NC_090883.1:38768166-38775666 GCF_036669925.1 Montipora capricornis
ATTTCCCACAACATCACACGATTCTCACCTGTTTCGCCTTATGTGAACCCCCCATACCATTAGTCAGCCACATTTCAGCTTTGCTCTTCAAGCAAGTGCCTTGAGTTGCACTCTTTAAAATTGCATTTTCCTACCCTCCACCCAACTGGAAGCTTTGTTTCCTTTAATTGCTATGGCTGTGCTTTGCTTTGCAAAATTTTTAAGTTCTGCTATTCTCATCTATTTTATTTTAGTTTGGTTATTTTGTCTCATAGTTCGTTACAGTGTGCCAAATTCACAGTGGGCAGTGTGGCCCAGTGGTTAGGGCGCTTGCCTTGAGATCCGGAGATCCCGGGTTCAAGACCCGCTCTGACCACTCGTTGAATTTGATCCTGGTAGTCCCTGGTTCAACTTCCCAGCTGCACTTGTAAATAGCCAACTGGTTTGCCTCCGGCCAGTTGGGATTCTTAACACTGTTGTAGTTGTTGTGTTCTGTTGTTTCGTTGATTCATTGGCCCTGAAAAGCCCCTATGGGGAGAGGTCAATTAAGCAAAAATTTTATAAAAAAAAAATTTTTTTATATTATTTCACATGTTACCACCCTTTAACTAAAAATAAAAAAAAAAAAAAAAAAAAATAAAAAATAAAATAAAAAATAAAAAAAATAATAATAATTTGCTAAATTTAGAAAACTCAACCCTAGGTGTGTCCTTTCAGATTTCTTACTTACTTATTGGTGGCAGGAAAGTGCACCCTACGCTGCACTTTACCCCACAGTAGGTGGGACAGCCCTCCTTGGCAATAGGTCCGGATTGCTCACTCCAAGATGGTACAACTCACCATCTGACCTATTCTCCTTCCAGAAGGGCACCCCTCTTCTGCTGCACCCTACATGTATGTTACATTCTAACCTAGGGTTGCCTCTAGAGACACTGCTACTCTAGGGGGTCCTCCTAGAGACACCGCTACCCTAGGGGGCATAAGCTCTGCCTTCCCTGCCATCCAAATTTTGCCAAAGGATAGTGATTAACATAATTATAATTGAATTAAAAAATAAATAGATAAAAGGAGAAATTGTGTTCCTCCTTTTCTAGTTTCACAAGCCTTGCAAAGGGTAGGAGGAGGTGTAATCATCATTACTCTCAGTTGCCCATGCCCCTCTCCTGGGCATGTGAATATTCCCCGCGCATTTCCCCTTTTATTTCACTGACCCTTAGGGACTCATTAATTGGTCACTCTGCCTCATTCCGGAGTCACTAGGGTTAGGGTTAGGGTTAGCCTAACCCTAACCTTAACCCTAACCCTATTCTCATACCATGTTTGTTCATTTGGTTTCATTCCAGTGTTATTCCGCCTCATTCCGGCATATTCTGGTTTATTGCGGTATATTCCGTTCCGTTCTGTTCCTGTGTTTAGTAACGCCCGTCTTTGACTCTTTTTCGATCATTCGCAAGTAGGAAATACGAATGCTTGAAGCACTGCTTAAAAAATTAAACTATATTAAGAATTCATGTTTTCTGTCTATGATCAACATGTCAAAAGCAAAAAAACTATGGACACTTTTTTGGTGACCAAATTTTTGCATCTGGCAACTGAAAAAAAATTTTTAGTCAACCACCTGGCACCTGCACCAAAAAGTTAATTTCAGACCCTGAATGAATGGGTGGGTGCTTGCCTGGCAGGCAAGTGGTCAAAGAAAGTGGCTTGCCCAGTGTGAAATCTACTTGTCCTGGATGACCAGACTGGTTTTCTCCAGTGCTGACAAGGCACATATTGGTTTTACCCATAGTTCAGAACCCATGCTAACATGCTAATCAACTCACCCCACATATCCTTTGACTCAATACAATGCTTACCTGTCTCAAAAACACTAATAACAATAATGAGCTACTATGCAATGAGGATTATTATTCACTCACATTATCTGCCAACATCAATGCTCCTGCTTCAATGACAAATTCTGAGGACTCTTCATCCTTAACAACAGCAGCTGTTAAACCTGCTGCACTTGATGCCTTTCCAGATGTGTAAACTGCTCTTATGCTGAACTCTTCTATGTGTCTACAAACACATCACGAATGTTACCATTGAACAGTGAGAGAGTCAGAGTTCACTGACACTTTTATAACATAGTCAGCAACGAATATTATCTAAATATAACATAGTACTACTGTACTTTGAGTACACTTTCTAGAACTTAGATTGCGCATGAAATTGAGAAAAATGTCAAAATGTTTCATTTCAAGACTAAAATAGTAAAATAAGAGGCTTAACAGCAACATTTCCTGCAAACAGTCTTGTCAAATGTTTCAATCATCCATTGTGGAGTAAATGCAAAAAAGAAAGCAACATCTTCAGCTTCAGAATAGGCTTGTAGTTGTCCTATATTATCCAGAAATGTGCCAACATTTGATGAAAGACAAACCAAACTTTGAAGAGAAGCTTTTTCAGAAATACTATAATTATGTGATGCTTTAATAAACTAGCTCAAAAATGTTTTGAACCAGTATTGCTACTGGCTCAGAAAACTATTTGTACATCATATTGAATAATTAAAATAGCACAAAATAGGTGGTCTTAAAATATTTAATGTTATTTGATTACATGTACTCTTGTCTGTTGTAATCATTACTACATGCACTGCAGATTGTGACTAAAAATAATATGTTGTCTTCTTCCCTACCTTTAACCCAATGACCCCTGGGAGTGAGACTTTACAGATTTTACTCTGTCTATTTTACTTTTCAACTGGGGTACCCTAAGGTGTTTGAGGTGTCAATGGGTTAACTTTTAAATTCTTGTATGCATGGAGGTAAATATTATGCAATTCAGTTTTGTACTGCAATGTAATTTTAATAAAGCTGTCTGTACATTTGGGGAATATACTCCAGTACTTTGAGGAAGCAAAAACAAAAAAGTTGCCGTTATCACATAAGATTAAAATGCTGCCCATCTTACTTAAGGATCTGGCTCTTGGCTGTACTGGGGTCTCCAACAATGCATATATTGATATCCCCTCTAAGGTTTGTTTTCTCTGTTGTCACTTTAGGTACTCCACCAAACAACATAAGGAGCACTCCACGTTTGACTTCATCATTTCCTAGATGAAATTGTAACTTATAACTTTATTTCAACACAGAAACATCAGGACTTAAAAACAAGAAAGTTCTAGATTCATGTCATTAATATTTTGACTCTTTTATATGTTTATTAAATACCAGAGAATAATTAGCAATTATTGAATGAGGCTGAGTAGGATATGAAGAATTCTGCAGGTCGAGGAGGGTGTTATCCACCAAGGCCGAAGACCGAGGTGGATAACATCCTCCGAGATCTGCAGAATTCTTCATATTCTACAAAAGCCAAAGTCAATAATTGCTTTATTATTCATTCAAAATATTTTCTTCGCTCAAACTTCTAAACCTACTCGCAGCCATTTTTCTGCTCAACAAAAATAACACAATCTCGTCCCCAGCTTTTTTCGGTCATTGGTTCAATAATCTGCAGCGGGCTGCACTTTTGACGTCATTGATTCAATATGACAAAGTTTCTTTCCAAATTTGGTGAACAGCAGCTGGTTATGGTGAATTATGCGTGTGGTTTTAACCAATCAGAAACGGGGAAATATTTTGAATGAATAATAACAATAATTATATACCATTTAATGACCTATGGTAAAAGCCTACTTTCCATGGATTCCATGAATAGTACGTCTATTGGAGAAAAGAAGCCTGTGTGTATCAATTTGGTAGCCAGTGACAGTATTTCAGATATGCCTTGCAAATATCAAAGTTGATTTTTAAGCTGTTTTTAAGGTAGTGTGGGAAGTGAGACGGTGAGTTTGTCATTAGTCTCTTAATAAATAGCTTGTAATGCTGTTATAATAATATTAACAAACTTCACCCAGTAATACCTAGGCACCAGGCCACTGAAAGATTTTTAAACCTTATAATAACGACATATTAAGATCCATATTGACTGGTCAGCTGAGTCCATTCTAAGTGATCAAAAAGGGGCTTTGCCTTAATGTCATGATAGTATGAATGGGTCAAAGTAGTAGCTGTACAAGAATGGAGTTTCTGCAACATTGTGGTATTGGTTTTGCCCCAGTAGCCCAAAGAACCTCCCAGTATTCAAAATGTGGCTGGTCTATCACATTACATGTACATGTACCGCATTTACCTGTGTATCAGTCAACCTTTTATGGCCTCAAAAGAAGCTCCAAAAATCGCCCTCGACTTATACACGGGTCAAAGATTTTGAGCCAAGTTCCAGCTAAGTAATTTATTCAAAATTAACATAATAATGTTGTCTTGGGCATAACAAATGCAGTGGACAAAAGCCGACGTAAAAGACTTCAAAATGAATGACAAAAGACTTCAAAACGAATGTAAGCAATTCCAGTTGAAATGAAAAAGGATTTGTCCAACTCTAAATGTTGAAGATACTCACAAGCACAAATATGAAATAGACACTGGAAATTTTTGTTTTCCAATGGCAGAAAGCTCTAAAAGGCATTTTTGTTTCTTTGAGTAAAACACGATCGCTCAACGGCTTAGTAACCTGGCACAATACCTCGTGTTTGTGTGCAAGCATCGTCACTCGTGTTGTGTGAAAATGCTGGTTGGTAATGAATGTTTTTTATTCTTTATACAAACCTGGCAGATTTAAATGCTTTTGCAAACTTCGTATTGTTTGGTTTATGAGTTTTGTTTTGTTTGTCATTTGAGAAATTATAAGTCAAGGACCAATTAAACCTTGCACATTTTCGCATCGTCCACAAGTTATTTTCAAAGATTGACTCCTGCTTCTGTGATGTTGCAATGTGCTTATCCTCTAAAGCCCTTTATCCTTGAACAACGAAACAGGTGAGTTTGAGGTTTACACGTGCATGTTCGATTTTCTGAGAACTTTTTCAAAACTCAAGGACAAAATGCCCGCATATACAACAGCTGCTGAACAACAAAAGTATTATTAAGCGCTTGAGGCCCTGATTTTTTTGTGTATCCACATTTCCAGAAATCGAAGAATACAAGATTAGTGTCCCATGAACATTTAACAAAGAAATTAAGAAATTGCGTTTTTTGCCATCAAAAATGGGGGGTCGACTTATACATGGGATCGACTCTTACATGGGTAAATACGGTAAGTGCCTGTCAAGGATTCAGTGGGGACAAAAGGGAGACCACCCATTACAGCAATGATGTCAGAAGCTATTTTTTAAGATTTACAGGATACAGGATAAGTGATTGTTGATTCAGAGTTGGGAAGAGAGGAGTTCGCACTAGGTACTGAGGCGGACCTAAACTTACCATGAATAGTTGGAAAGATACTATTAATCATATTTTGGTAAAGGTTTTTATCTTTGCTCATCTGGTAGATTTTTTGCCACTCCTGGTCAGTCATTTGTTTTTTGATTGTCTCAGCAGTCACATCATCACCATCAAGATCTTTTCCACCAAACTAAAGGCAACAATACAAATAAAGTCACAGGCAGACCACCCTGAAGAGGCAAGAGCGTGTGACGTCGCGTTATTTGAGACAGTTACGGTATAATGGCCTACTCAACTGATCCAGGAAAATGTTTCATAAGAACTCCAAATCGTGATGTTTCCTCATGAAAATCCATTTTATGGACAGGCAGATAAATAAAGTTCACTCACCTACTATTTTCTGCATTGTCTTGAGAGATTAGATGGGTTTTGGGACACTTCAACTAAACTATAAATAGACAAGGCATGCAGCTTCCAAGACTGCTCATGGCCGAGTGCCTCCAGAATTTAGCCGAATTTCTCCCACTTTCTCAAAGGTTGCTCGCCTCCCAGCCTTGGGCAAGTGAAAAGTCAATAATTTTTCTTGATCAGTTGAATCTGCCGTTACAAATGTCTCAAATAACATGATGTCACACGCTCTCACATCCTCAGGGTTGTCTGCCTGTGATACAGTCTACAAAATCTGCAAACAACACAAGACAAAAAAGACCAACATATTCAGTTCCTTACCCTTGGGTTTGTCGCTTGTACACTGCATGCCAGGAAGGCTAGTCTATAAGTTAAGTCACGTACTCCAAGGGCCTTGAGACCCCTGAAAGATGACAAACAATATCAGTTTTTGGGAGCCACAGTTCAAATAATAGACTGTTACATTAGCATGTCCTTCACAGTGGAGCTGCATATAAGAAGATTGGAGAGATGCTGCCATGTCTTTGCTGCAACCAGCAAACCGCGCACCGGTGGCTCAGTTGCTTGAGCACCCGGCTGTCACGGGGGAGGTCGTGAGTTCAACTCCGGCCGGACCAACACTCAGGGTCTTTAAATAACTGAGGAGAAAGTGCTGCCTTTGTAATTACATCTGCAAATGGTTACGCTCTCTAGTCTTCTCGGATAAGGACGATAACCCGGACGTCCCGTCTCACAACCCTTCAATGTTCATAATCCTGTGGGATGTAAAAGAACCCCCACACTTGTCGCAAAGAGTTGGGCATGCAGTTCCCGGTGTTGTGGTCTGTCTTCTGTGGTACATGTATATCATGGTTGGGAAGGGTAAAAAGGGCGCACTTAATTTGGAGCCTCGCTCTGTTGTGCGACCCCCACTACAGTTGTGGTGAAAGTTACAGTAAAACCACAGGTTGCCAAACTTCTTGTATAGTACAGTCCAAAAATAATGCACGCGCAAGAAGTTCTTGGCAACACTTTTCCAAGGGTAAAGGGTAAGAGGGTAAAGGGTAAAGGGTAAAAAGGTAAAGGGTAATATTTTGAACCAACCAGCCATTAATTCCTATTACACCCTGCTGAAATTGGGACAACTCGATTGCATGGTCGAAGAAATTGTTGTGTTCATGACTAATCTTTTTGTGGAAGAAACATTAAGCATGCCCTATGTAGGCGAGCACAGCAGACTGTTACGAAAAATAGCATTACGTGACTAGCATTACTTTCTAGAAGCTTCGCCAGAGTTTGTAGTTTGTTTATTTTTAGGTTGGTTCGTAAACATTTCTAAATCAGTGTGTTTTGTAATCTTTCTGTAATAATTAGATTGTTTCCTGTTTTAGATATAAGTAAGTGAGTCCGAGCGATGTTTTTTAACTAGTGTTCACAAGCGAAGAATGTTGGTGTTAGCCGTGTTTAGTCAAGTGTGACAGAAGCACTCAGTGTTTATTCAAGTTGGCGGAGGCCGTGTAAGTTTATGGAGTACGTGCTGTTTAGAGTTTTACTTCGTGGAAACTACGTTCATTTTGGAATAAATCTTCTTGTTGTTGTTCCCAAAACCCTGCGTTCAGTTTAGTTTGCAAGCTACCTGTCTGCGAAAACATCGAACTTGTAACACAGAGCAAATCCCACGAATGGCGCAAAAACAGCAAACTGATTCTAACCCTAACCCTGTGGTTAAGACAAAAAAGTACTGCAGTACAGAGAATGAAATCAGTCGTACTGTACCTGACACCCTCTGATTCATAACCATCGCCAGATGTCTGTCTTCCTGAAGACTCTGCCCTCTGACCTAAATAATAACAATGTTTTT
>NC_090883.1:38788166-38798166 GCF_036669925.1 Montipora capricornis
GAGAAACTAATGAACTTGTTGCTTGACTGATTCCTCAATAAACTATTAAATAATAGTGCGTAACACCAAACACAACTAGGAATACAAATGAAAGACATAAAGTCTGCCAAAGTTTCCCAGAGAATGTTGTTCGGGAGTAATGCAGAAAACCGAGTGAGTCAAGTTCTCTTTCGAATCCAGTTTCTGTAATTGGGTTTAGTGTTTCAGTATGTTTCTATGTGATTGCGGAGGACATAATTATTCTTCAGCCGTATGATCAAAATGTACTTGACAATCACACAGACTGTCAACGGTCTGACTCTATATGGTTGTGGTATTTCAAGTTTACTCTGTACTGGCAGTACAGTATCTCTGAGAGAGAGAGAAGTGTTTGAAAGTGCCACGAGTCAAGATGTCATCACTGACCCTGAGGGAATTTTGCAGTATGTTTAGTTCAGGTGCTCTTTACTTCGGAAGAATTTAAGCTGGACGCAACCGTATGGGTAAGAAAGGAAAGATGCCCTTAGACAATGCAAAACTGCAAAAAGTAAAAAATGTTTTAAAACTGCACCCAAGTCAGGCATTACAGACGGAAACAAAACATATGTCATTGCCATTGATGAATACGTATACCTTTGGCGACACAAGAGGAGTGACTGTGCTGTTGTGTGCCAGGTGCAGATTTCAGTTCTAGGGTGTTTTTGATGTTAGCACATTTTAAGTTTTTGACTTTGTCAATCTACCTTCCTATCTTGAAACCGTCACAATGTAACGCGATTGAGTAGTTACATGTATAAAAATAAAAGTTGGGTACTTTAATATTGATTTGCCGTGTCATGTCCTGCTTTCTGAGGCGCGAGCAATTGAGAACGAGAGCATACTGAAATGGGTCGAGGTTTTTTCAAGTCATCCAACTGCCTTTTTTATGATCCCAATACTACTGTTTATCTTCTGAAGAAATGTAAATTAATTTTTCCAAAGAAATAAACACTGAGAAGTGAAACCACTTATTTCACTGCTTTGCACTTTTTGGGCGTTATGAAACACAAGAACAGAATGAAACAAAATGAACAAGAATGGAGCAGAACATACCGGAACGAGCCGGAATGACACCCAACTAAACTGGGATATAGCGTTTTACCGGTAGTTAATGGCGACAGATTTTTGGTTGTTTCTGTCTGTGTCAGCTTTTGCTGTGTCACATTATTCCCTAAGGGAATTGCATGTGTTTTTCACTTTTGTAACATTTGGAGCAATTTGGTCATGAGAAAAATTTTACCGGTATATCCGTCACTAAATGAATAATTATTTGTTGTTGAAGTAATGCTTTTTTTGTGAACAAATACAGTAGCAAGAGAAACAGAATCTTACTTTAATTGTTTTTTTTTCTATGAATCTCGGAGGTGGCTTTCACTGTGCAAGTCAAAAACCCAGTGAACATTTTTATTTCATTCTGACAGGTCAATTGTGTATTCACCAATCCCAATCAAGTTCAGCAAACCACAAAGTAATTACCGTTGCCGCTCGCCAGCTTCCCACGACCCACACGTGATGGAGATATATGGAAATAGATTCCTGCAAACCAGAAAACTCTTTTTCTCTACCTGTTTGTTGGCAATAAAGCCATCAAACCTGAACACAGTGTTTCCTTGTTTGAAGAAAGAAGAGCCAGAAGCACAGAAAAAAGATTGATCGCTGATAATCATCTGTCAACTGACTATAGTCTGACTATCGACAGACTGTTGACCGACTTTTAACTGATACATCGATCAAAACTACCTACAGTAAACATGATCTGACAAATCCAGCAGAAGGGTAGAGCATTTGAATGCAATTTTGGTCCAGGCGGAAATTTGAATGAGCTAGTCTTCAACATTCCAAACGCCCGGGAGGGGGGGGGAGGTTATCGCTCATAATTTGAAACTAAACACATTCTCCGTTTAGAACTGCCTATGTGTACCACACAAAGTGAAGCCTGGTTGAAAATTTAAACGAGCAAAGTGACTGTCCTGGGGTCAAAGAATTTTGAACTATTCTTTACTCCAATAAATACAATGAATATTTAATTTAGAAAACTACAACGTGTAGCCCAGTATAAAGCTGGTATCCTTAACACTAAATAAGAACGTTTTAAACGTTCATTGGTATTGGGCTAACAGGGAAATCGGACAAAAACTTGCTCAAGGTATCATAAAAACACCGCGAGGGATGAACCGCCAGAAATGGTACGCAAAGAAGATACAAAGCTCGAATGCTCTTGATGCACGAATGTGCATGGTTCAATGAAGGATTATTTTGTACCTTGCAAATCCCTCCAAAGAATCTAGACAGATGCTATATATTTAACCAGAATATCACTCACTCTTCGAGAAAGTCTTGAAATAGCTTTTGACAACGCTCTGCGAGATCATCGCGCACATGTGCAGCTCCAGTTGTACGATCAGCGACGTCCATCTTGCTCGAGTATCCCTCAGATGAGTGTTTGGCGCGAAAATTTCGTAACAACAAGATCCCGGATGGTTAAGAGGCCCATCCTCAGCCCCCCATCTGACTATAGGGCAGAGAATCAACAAGAAACTATTTGAAACAAGACGCCAATTATTGCGTATCCGTGGGAGGCACAAACAGAAAACACAAATTGTCCAGTTACAGTGAACTTCAACTACAGTTTAAGTTTGTTTGTTATTTATTTGTTTGAGCAGGTTGACGTTTTGGCAGCTATTCAGCTGATGTGGACCTGCTATACCCAACCACCCATATAATCACAGAGGACAGCCACAACACCGGGAACTTCATCCTGTATCCCCTACTCTTCTCGAATAGTGTGTGGGTTCTTTAACGCCCCATAGGGAACTAATGAACATGGAAAATATTTGTGAGATGGGGCCTACGGTTTATAGTCCTTATCCGAGAAGACTTGAAAGTCTAACCATTTGCGGATGTAATTACAAAGGCAGCACTTTCTCCTCAGTTATTTTAAGACCCCGAGTGTTGGTCCGGCCGGAGTCGAACTCACGACCTCCCGCATGGCAGCCCGGTGCTCAACCAACTGAACCATCGGTGCGCGGTGGAAAATGGAAAATGGAAAATGAAAAATGGAAAATGGCGAGAGATTCCCAGAAAGATAAATCTGTATTTTAACTTGAGGTTGTTTGTTGTAAAAAACTCTCATTATTAAAGTTACTAAATTTGCAAATGCAAACGACGAAGCCCTATTAGGGGTTATCGGGATTTTTTATTTTGATTCTTTTTGAAAGAGAATTTATTCAAATCCCACAGTTTTTCTTGCTTCCTCAATTCCGTTCATCCAAAAATTAAAAGATCAGTTCTAAATCATCCGAAAAACTTATTACAAATCAAAGTTCAACAACTTATCATCCCGTATTCCATATCCAGTTCCGTAATCCTGGTTTAGTTCCTAGCAAACTGTTTAAGGAGGCTCGAAAGGGTTTTCAGCTGAGGGCACGCTCGTAAGCCACACACGCAATTCTAAAAGCTGCTTGCCTCAGCTCATGATTCAAAATGGGTATCTATCAACTTTATTGGTCTCATAAACAATATGCAAATATGTACAAATAATAAATCGATAAGAATGAATAAAAGACCAAAAGAGATTGCGCGAACGGGAAAAGTACATGCCATGCGAGGCGCAACCCTGAAATCTAATTAAAAATCTAAAAAGAAATCTAAAATGTAGTGGAATTACAGTAAATCTAATTTTAAAACTCATTAATAATTCATGAGCCTAACAGCTTATCAAAAATCGATAAAACGTCACGTGTATGAGCTTTATTTCCTGATAAAATACTCCACGTTAGTATTCTTTATATAAAGAATACTAATAAGGCGTAGCTTGTTTTTGAAATATGATAATATTCACCTCTCTTAAGTTCAGAGGGACACGCTCTTTGTGGAATGTTTTTGAAGCCGTTCAAAAAACTCGCAGCACGTGTTCAAGTTATCGGGTCTAAAAACACTCGGCTACGCCTCGTGTTTTTAAAACCCGATAAAACACTGCTGCTCGTTTTTTAAACATTACTTAATAACTAATAGTGCACAGTAAGGAACAAGTGAAATCAGTCAGATAAAATTAAGAACGGTGGTAAGGGCAGTTACGTGAGAGGAACCATGTGCAGGGCATGTCAATATTACAAGTAGTGTCCTATAAAGTAAAATAATTGGCGCGCAAAAACTTTTTAAACGAACTTAGACTAGAAAACTTGACATAAGAGGCTAGATTACAGATAAAATTCCAGGGTTTTACCTTTCTATTGAAAAAAGAGGCCTGAAAAGTCGCAGTTTTACAGTAAACAGGTTTTAGTACGAGGGTAGGATTCTTAGAGCGAGATCGGCCATGTGTGATAAAAGTAACATATCTACCGATATTCAGGTCGGTATATCCGAAGATACAATTATAGAGAAAAACAAGACCTCTAAGTTCTCTGTCATAAGTTAGTGGTAGTAAAGCAAGAGTCAGCAGTCGTTGTTTATAGGACATCTCACCAATTCTAGTTCTTAGTATCCAGCGAGTTGTGCGCCTCTGGAGCCTTTCCAAGATCGTTCTTAGATCGACACTAGCAGGAGACCATACCACTGTCGCATAGGAGAGCTGTGATTTCACGAGGGATAGATAAAGAGTCCTCCTGACTTTAATGTCGGTGATAAGAGGACAAATTCTCTTCAGGAGACCCAGCATTCTATTGGCCTTAAGTACAATTCGCGTAACGTGCAAGTCCCACGATAGATTGCTAGAGATAGTAACGCCAAGATCTTTTTCTTCCTGAACACGTTGTAAAATTACTTCGCCAAGGTGATATTCGTGAGTTACAGGTGTTTTCTTTCGCGTAACTGTTAACACTTTGCATTTGGATGCGTTAAATTTCAAATTTGATTCATGGTTCCACGTGTTCAAACTTGTCAAATCCTGCTGGAGAATATCACAGTCTTTCGCTGCTAAAATTGTACGGTGCTGCTTGGTGTCATCAGCATACAAGGCGGTACTGGTATGCTTGTGGATGGCATCAGGGAGGTCATTGATAAATATCACAAAGAGGAGTGGGCCGACAAGACTACCCTGGGGTACACCAGAAGTGACCGGTAGACGCACAGAGGCTTCGCCGTTAATCACGACTCTCTGCGATCTGTCCTTTAGGTGGTCAGAAAACCAATCTAACAATTGACCTGTAACACCGTACCATTTCAGCTTTTCAATAAGAATGGCATGGTCAACTGTGTCGAAAGCCTTGGCAAAATCGAGGTACAGAACATCTGTCTGTTTTTTTTTGTCAAGTTCCTCCCCAATTGAATGGAATACGAACAAAAGTTGCGAAGAGCAGGAACGGGAACGCATGAATCCGTGTTGTAAAAATGTAATTGACTACGAGACATGGGAATAAAGCCTGTTACAAACGCAGCGTTCCATAACTTTACTCACGATTGGAGGTAGTGAGATTGGTCTATAATTTTCTGCTGGCTCCGGAAGATCTTTCTTATGAACTGGAGTAATATCAGCTAACCCTAACCCTAAACCTCTTAAGGTTTTCGATTGGATCGCAGGCTCAAGCCAGGTTAACTTGTAATCGACTTGTATCTGGACACCTAAACATAAACGAGGCTTGAACCCTAACCTACTATCTTTCGTCTATAACCCACACTTCAAATATATATTTCTTTCCTTCCACAACCCTTTTACGGGAACAAATGAGCTCAAAAAATTGACGTGCTCCCAATTGAGTGGCTTTATAGCTCAATTGGTAGAGCATTGCATAATATTAATTAATTAATTGTACTATCGGTCAAGAATAAATGTCTTGAACGAGGTGCGTCAACTCCTTGAGTGGTTCTCAATTAAGTCACATAAATGGAAAGATTTATTTCTAGCAACAGTTGATGAATGTGTCCCAATGAAGGTCATCAGAGACACCAATTCCCCTCCCTGGATAAACAGGGAAGTTAAGCTTGCACACGAAGAAAGTACCGTGCGTTGAGAAAATATCGCGAAAATAAAACCGTAAAACGGAAGTTATGGTTGAGATCTCTGAGCAATGAAATCAAGAAACTTGTCCGACATAAACATCGTGATTATCTCCTTAAAATTGAAGGCTCCTTAAAGGAAAACCCCAAACTATTCTGGAACTACCACAAAGCCATCCTACACCATCGACTGGGCTCAAATGCTGAGATCATCTTTGACAGAAAAACAACAAAAACTGCAACCGAAAAGGCGGAGCTCTTTAACGCTTATTTTTGCTCTGTGTTTACATCATCCAGGCAGGACAAAGCGCGTAGTTTGCAATCCTATCCCACGAGAACGAATATGGAAACCTCCGAGATCACGCTTTCCTCCAACGAGGTGACAGATTGCCTGTCTAATTTGGATCCATCAAAAGCCACTGGCCCCGATGGAATTCCTGCGAGCGTTCTTAAAGAGTGCAGCGAGCAGATCGCGCCAAGTCTTTGTGCCCTATTCAATTATTCTTTACGTATCGGGCACTTTCCTCCAGATTGAAAGTCAGCGGTCAACTGCAAAAAAAGCTGACCTCGATGAGCTCTAAACTTGAGCCCGCGATATGGTAACGTAATACTGGTCAGCGGATACTTTGATAATTTGAAAGACAAACGTTTAAATTAATCTAAGTTAACATACAAATTAAAAATTAAATTAATTCAAACGAGTAAAGTAGGCAAAATCACGAAAAATGAAGGGGTTACAAAATCAGTATTTACGTATGCGTCACCAGTTCATTCAAGTGCACGCGCTAGTGGAGCTACAGGCCAACACAAACGGATTTAAGTGACCATTAAACCGTTTGTGTACAATTTTCGTAGTTTTCGTGAATAGGAGATGTCTATTTATATTCCATATATATAGGTATTAGAAGAAAGGTGAACGAAATTAGCGGTATTTGTTTATTTCTGTTTATTTCTGGAAACAAAGTTGATCTACTTTTATGTAACTTCTCTGAAGTCATAGACCATGTTTCCACCACCAGCCCTTCGCAAAATGATTTCCCTTCTGATCATTAGTTGGTGGACTTTTTTATTCCAGTGAAATTTAAGCGATTAAGGCGTGTGCGACGTAAAACATACGACTATAAAAGGGCAGACTTTAACGATTTCGCTTACAGCTATTACTCTTTGACATGACGCACTCCGAGGATGTTGATATGTACTGGTCTCAGTCAGTGGAAACTAATTTATCTGACCAAACTATTTTGGTTTTCACTCACGTGATCAACAGCCATGTTTTTCAACGAAAACAAAAGAAAACGTTTGCATAATAATAGAGTTAAGTTCCCAGAGGATTTCGTCGGGGCTCCAACATGGCCGCCGTTTCTTTGCTTAGGGGCTCCAACATGGCGGCCGTGACGTCATGTGAAAACCGAGAATTAAGGTGCAAATTAACCAATCAGAATTACAGGCAGTTACATGTAACTCGTTCAAAGGGCGGGGAAATGCACATGTGCAGGCCTCGTTTGTTATTGGTCGTTGATTTTCATTATTCATTAAAAAAAATGGCGCGAGATTTGTAACATGGCCAATCACTGACCGTAGCAATCATATTTTTTTTCGATACTCATTTTAAAAACGCTCTCTACTGGGATCAGGATTCAAACAGAATAAATGAGTGTGCATGTTTGTGATAAGAACGTTCGGGTAACAGGACTTTGTCACCTAAATAACAAGAAGTATTTCGTTGAAAGAATAGATCGAACTAGTATTGTCCCCGTACTTAAACGATTAACTCGGATCGCCAAAGGCGAAAGAAACTCCAACTAAACTCACTGTCAGTCTGTGAATCATCAACCTCTCACTCTGTAAAAGTACGTTCTCCCACTTGGGTGCGCACTATGCATTGTAAACCTATCGGAAAGACCATCGATCTGCGATGGAGTATCGTAAACGAGAAGGTCGTCTTCAACTCCAAACATAAATATACTTTTGCAAGAAAGATTTGGCGGTGAAAGAATTTGAAATATCAATGGTTCAGTGTAGTTCAAAATGAACAAATCGCTAACGCCGTTGCCGAAAAGATGCATATGACCGTCCTTCATTGACGCCTCGAAAAACTTCAGTGAACCAAGCCCATCCACACGGAACACTCCGATATAAGGTTTGACATCTGGAGGGACCAATATTTTCTGTTTGAAATGAAAGAGTATAGGATAGTTAAAGAGACGTACAATGATTACTTGTTATGCAGCTAGTCTTGAGTGGGTATACAAAAGGATCATTGAATTTGGACTGAAAAAAGGGAGACTCAAGCAAGGGCCAATCACAAAAAGCGCAAAGGGAGTAATTTTTGCAGTACTTAACACATATTTTGTTTGTTTTGCAGACTATGTCACAAAAATTATTCTTCTTCTATTCATAGGAACTTATTCATTTTCGAATGTTAGTTCGAATGCTTCGACTTAACAGCTATTGAATTGTAATGATAAGTGTGTAGTGTGGAGAATACTTATCAACTTAAACAACATCAAAACAAATATTTATGTTTCATAAGAGAGGGAAACCGTAGAGAAAAATCTCTCCGAGAAGAGTAACGACAAACTGTTCAATCAGTGAAACATGTTTTTATTGATTTCATTCTTGCTCTTTTTGTCCTTTCCAGTCTCGATCATTTCTTCCTCAGTTCCTTGCTGCTTTTAGTTTCGTGACTGTCCAAATGCCGCCCTGTCACAATTGAATTGGTCTTCCCATTTGACATCTCAATTTCCTGACTTATCAATCTTAGCTAACACACATCCAGTGTTTGAACTACCCAGGGTTTAACCTCAGAGTGCATGTCGGTAAATCGAAGCTTCATTTTTCATTGCACTCCTTTGCAAAGATAGGCATTTCGGTCTTCTTGTTTAGGGTTAATGAGAAGCCGAAGTTCACAAAGACTTTTTGTTCGAAGGAGGAAGAAAAATCGTAACTTTCAGCACTCACCTGTTGTTCAACAGTTCGTAAAACCTCTTTAATTGCAGGGAGGAACGTTTGGCTAAAATTCAGGTAAACTGAAGAAGACAGACTTCCCTCGCAGTTAGTACACAAGATATTAAAGGCTGTATTAAAACAAAAACGGAAATAGAAAATTAAAAAAAAAGAGAGAGATGAAAGAAAAAAAGGGAAACCACTTATCGAGAACAAAGAAAACAGTTTCAATTGCTTTGCAAACTGCTCCACAGTAGAACTATGACCTTGCAAGTTCGATCACGTAAGAGCTCAGAGTGTAAGATATCAAAAGTAATATATTGCACATGTGCAGTAAGCGTGCAGTATAGTAGGAACCAATCATGGTAACATTATTTCTACACTTAATTATATAGCTGCATCAAAATCCAATATTTCCAACAGATGTATTATTTTTAAATATTAATTTTTGCCAACTGTCCAAATTTTAAATAAATTTGGATATTTCGCTGGAACGTGTACTTCAGCTTTGAACAAATGGTCCAATTTGAGAAAAGTCTGGATACTTTCCATCAATCAATCAAATGCAAAGATAAATAAAAGAACCGAGTATTGGCCAATCACATTGCAGTTATTATCACTGCTATCAAACTGCTGTTTTCCCCAGTTTGAAGGCTCACACATGATGCTGCATGTATATGATTGATTTGAGTGTGATTTTGAATAAACACATCAGATTTAATAGGTAACAGGATTACATGGTTGTCCAATTTCGAAATAATTGGAAGGTGAGGACTTCCAAATTGGACTCGGCCTACGGCCTGGTTTAATTTTTTGGACAATTATTTACAAATTGGACAGTATGTAGTTCTATTATATAGACGTATTTTCTCAGCTAGGTAACATTCATAGACAGTTAACATTTCAACCTTACTCACCAACTTTCATTTCCGGTACAACCGCTATAACTGACTGATAGCCATATACACTACCCTCTTTCCTTCTAATGAGCAAACCATCGACAAGTTTGGTTTCCCATGGAGTCCCAGCAGCGTCTTTTCCATTCGGAAACACGTATCCTTTGACAGAAGATCATTAAGTGTGAGAGCTTGCTGGCCAAATA